>NC_057808.1:365309889-365344883 GCF_018294505.1 Triticum aestivum | reverse complement strand
GGCACCCGTCGCGTCCGTCCGTGGAGCAGCGGAGCGGAGCGGGCGCGGGGACGGGCGGGCGGGCGGGCGGGACCATCCTATCGCTGCCTTTTGAGTTGGTTACGATCAGGTGGTCCAGTGGCCGCCGGAGCTGGACCATGCTTGCGCGCATACGGCCGGCCCGGCTGAGCTGAGCTGAGCTTACCTTCGCGGCCGTCTAGAACAGTGCGACGTACGTACGCACTGTGCGCGCCGGACGGGATGGAACGTGGGCGCGGCGCGGCGGGTTCATGGCGGGGCTTTCGGTTGCGCCCGGGCGAAGCTGTTGGCGGTGCAGCAGTAGCACGGAGAGTTCCGTCTCCAGTTGGTGAAGTGCGCACTGACGGCGACGGGTCGCACGTAGGTAGGTAGATGTGTAGATTGGCATGTGTGGTGTAGGTCCGAAACGGCATGGTATTTTGTAGATGCTGGTGTACAGTGGTACTGGTGCTCCGCTGCGCTCCACACGCATCGTACATGCGCTCTTTTTTCTTTCCTTAACTTAAGCATGTTTATGTCAGTGCTCCTTTTTTCTTCCCTTAACTTAAGCATGTTTATGTCAGTGCCAAGTTCAACCAAGAGAACCTTACGTCCGGTTGAGCGACAGTTATTTACGGACGGAGGAAGTAGTTTTTACAGCAGATGTTGGAGGAAGGCCCAATGAAATTTGTTGTGGATCTTCTTTGCCGCAAATTACTTTAGCTTGTGCATGGATGGACATCGCAGTTCGTGACATTCGCTTGATGCAATTGTGTGATTTTTCCTTTTGGGTGTGTGTGCATGACACAGGGGTGGAAGATCAACAAAATTGTTCCTTCGGTAAAGATGCGCTTCATATCGTGTCCAGGTTAATATTTGCTGCAGGTGCTAGCTGCACATTTGTTTTTGTTTTTGCACATGTTGCCCTGAATTACTACTTGGAGCGCTTCGATTCCTCACTCAGATAATACTACTCCCTTTGTTCACTTTTGTAAGACGTTTAAGACAGCTGAAATTGAACTGTTTTAGATGCTGCCTTAAATGTCTAAAAGGTCTTACAAAAGTGAACGAGAGGGAGTAGTATTTTGGGGAGGAAAAGATGCATGTAAAAATTGCAAGTTTAAAAATAAAACAGTGCTCTAACAATAGAGAATACTGTAACAAGATTGACATATTTTGGCACCAAACTGTTCAGCTCTGGTCTACATTTCCGAGAGATAAAATGGGGAACTGTACAAGATGGAGAGGAAATGACCGAAGGCTTGACACAGATAATCTGTTATATTTCCCTATCATCAACAGACCACCAAAGGAAGATCATTCCGGAACCATGGACAGTTCAGTGAGTTCCAAAAGGAAAGATTTGGTCGACTTACAGTGCAGCTACTGTCAATAGAGCCCCAGAAATTTCCACCAAAAGGTGCCAACAACTCCCCATATCAAAGCATTAATCAGGGCTGTTACAAAGCCCAGCCTGAATATGTCTGGAAGCTCCAGGTACCCCGCTGCGGAACGAAAGCAACAGGTTACTGACCATGTGAGCTAATCAATATCAGCAGTCTTACTGTTTTAGCATGATATATAGATATATAAAGACAATCGATACAACATAAACTAAACTAACTGTTTTTCTCATTCTACATGTTTATTTGCGATATTTTTCTTTTTGCCTTTTCCGTCCTGTATGTCCATCTACAGCCACATGCAAATGCAGGGAAATTCCATTTGAAAATACAGAAACAAAATGAATCTGCATACCTCCGAAATATACCGCAGCTTGCCCACTGCTATAGTGTGTTAGTGCGCCAAACAGATTTGTGTTGAATGCCAAAGCAAGTGCGGACAGCACACCAGGAACACCAGCTGCTACATGCATAGCCAGAAACGCAGAGTATAGAGCTCCAACATGCCCCGTTTGACTCGCAAATAGATAGTGAACCAAGAAGTAGGAGGCCTCAAGAACAACAAAAGCTGCAGGCCAACTCAATGAGAAAGATTCAAGCAGCTTGGCGACAGAAGTTGACATCCACGACACAATTCCAAGGTCTGTTAGCTGTCCGGCCATCGCAACTAGAACTGCAAACCAGGAGAGTGTATCCCATGCTGACTTCTCACTCAAGCAATCATCCCAGTCTAGCACACCAAGCAGGAGAAGAATAGAGAGCCCAAGCATTGCAGCAACAACACTAGATACACCAATAGCGTCCCTGCGCAGATATTGTGAAATGGATTATGCAGTGAGACATCATGACCAATAGTCCAATTCAGACAATATGTGATGCAGAGCAATTTAGGGCACAAGGCATAATATCTTGTACTCCATCTGTTCCTAAATATAAGTCGTTGGGGGAGTACCCTCCCCCAACGACTTATATTTAGGAATGGAGGGAGTAAATGGTATTCTGATGCTCTGTCTGATTCATGGTTCTGGTCATCAGATATATCGTATTTTTATAACATACTAAAGGGAACTAAAAATAAACAACCAGAATAAGGTGGCGTTTGAAATGAACATGTAGAACTGGGAGTAGGATTAGGAGCAGAAATGGGATATACTGAGTTGGTTTTGGGACTGAGATACAAGTTTTAACTTCAAATATACAAAGGCAGTTATCGCATTGGCTTCGATTCATCCTCCAGATTAAATGTTGTTTCAGTGCAAACATCTTGAACAATGAATAAGTAATTCCAGACTTAATAAGATTATAAACATATAGCTGAATTTGTTATCAATATCGGTGAACTGTTTTAAATTCCAGACTTCAGATTACAAACATATAGCTGAATTTGTTATCAATATCGGTGAACAGTTTTAAATTAATTCATAAACTGAAATAAAGTACGATTATTCCAGTCGTACTTGACTAGGCGCCTATCAATTAAACACAATTTCTTTCTGAAGCAAGAGTTCCCCACAATTTCCCGTCAATTAAACAGTATATCACATTGATAGATCAATGTAGTCAATTTAGAGGAAGCACTAACCTATGAAAATCTCAATCAACAGTGCAAACTAAAAACAGCATAGTAAAAGACACCACAAGCCGCATGACATACTACAGGTCAATATTATGGGGCACTTTATTGCTAACATAGAAGCTTACCCAAAAACCCATAATGACACTGCAAGAATCATTGTACCAATCATAACCCACTCATTCTTGGTCACTGGGCCCATGCGCTTCAGCTTCTCTGCAGCTAAAGCTGGGGCCTCAGGTGTGTCCTTTATTTCAGGGGGGAAGATTTTATATAGCAAGTATGGTGTTGCTAGCAGAGACACAATAGCTGGCAAACTAGCAGCCTGGAACCATGACACCCATGGATTCGCAACTATGATACCAAGCTCCTCTGCTAGCTTCAAGCATAACAGATTTTGTGCTGCAGCAGTCAGGAAGAGAGCACTTGAGTTACTACCTGCCTGCCAAGAAACAAAAGAGCATAATAGTTATGTTTTTTCGAGTCGCCATAATAGTTCTGTTGTAAGAAATGCTGGATGAATTTAATTAGCCAGTCATGTATGAACTTTATTAGAGTTGAAACTGCACATACCATGGAAGTTCAAGAGCATCACTGTTGTTTACAACAAATTAAGGCTAGGCCAGTAGATAAAACAGCTTTAACGTCACTCTTGCACTGTTACTTGTAGGTTGGGTTTTGTTTAGTTAAGATAGCATTCAAGCAAGAAGCAAAATCTTTATAGTTGAGTAGCTTTCCTGCTAGGATAGTTAACTTTGAGCACAACAGTTTTAAGAAATCATCAGTATACTTTCCATTTAGGATGGTTGGCATTGGTTTTATAATGAAAGCACTCTTTCTTCCTAACACCTCCATCTATTTCCTACATCAGTGATCTCATGGTCATCATTCTCCATGCACGAAATGTTACCATCATTATCCAGTAAAACAAATACTCCGTACTTACAATTTAAACCTGTAAATAGGCTCTAGACGAAAATTAGACTAAAATGGCTGGCCTGGGTCTTACAGTTGATCAGATTGATTCGTACCTCCCAGTGGCTTACCTTAGTAAACCCTACGATATGGACGAAGCTTAGGTTTCATATTTCAACCATGCCTGTTGTGTTTAACTGTTTGTCACTTTTTATTTCCAGATAAGTTTTCTTCAGTTCAACTTCACCAATTTACTGAATAATGTTGTCAGGAATCAGGAATCAGGTGAACAATGCACTACTCTAGTTTCGCCATAGAATCCTCCAACTGATAGGATACTTCCTTTAGAAAGGCTGTTGAGAAATCACGAAACTGAAATACACAAAATAACACACTGACTGCTAGAGCTCCAAAATTAATTTCAGCACTGGGGGGTGTACACTAAATAAATTCTGACCAAGCAAGCATCGATTTGACGCATATAGAATTACAGGTTCTTGCACTAATTGTGCCTAGGAAAATCATGCTAACACCCCACATCTCCCAATCAGTAACAAAGAAATGTTGCACCACCTTCAACCTGTGCAGAGCACCGCTCCACAAGAGGTTAATATAATCAAGGTAACACGATCGGCAGTTGAGCACTGAACCCTTCAAGAGTTCAAGTGTTGTGACAATTAGCAACTGAGCATCTGGCGCATTCATTTGTTAGAATCCTATGGTGGCAGGATTGTATGATCGATCTATTCTATGGCCAAATTACCAGCCACCAGGTTCATCAAACCAGCGTTGAATAATGAAAATTAATTTACACCACTTACCTGGAACTGGGTCATCACAAGATATGACCCGAGCTTCCGCGACGACGGGTCGTTAGGCTTGCTGCCCGCGGAGAGCGAGAGCGACTTGATGATAGGCAGGAAGACGCCCCCGGCCCTGGCGGTGGTGCTGGGCATGGCCGGCGCGATGCACGCCTCGCTGACGGTGAGCCCGTAGGAGAGCCCGAGCGTGCTGCCCCCGAGCCACT
Organism: Triticum aestivum; assembly: GCF_018294505.1. Taxonomy (NCBI): domain Eukaryota; kingdom Viridiplantae; phylum Streptophyta; class Magnoliopsida; order Poales; family Poaceae; genus Triticum; species Triticum aestivum. The sequence goes on along the minus strand of NC_057808.1, from coordinate 365,339,968 downwards.
TGATGAAGTAGGTGGCGATGCGGTCGCCGAGGCCGGTCTTGACGAAGCCTCGCGCGAAGAAGAAGGAGATGACGATGAGCCAGATGACCTCGTTGGTGAAGGCGGAGAAGGCGGTCTCGAAGGGGAGCGTCCGCGTGGCCACGGCGGTGGTGAGGCCGAGGAAGGCCCAGGCGCCCACGGGGAGCGGGCCCAGCACGAGCCCCGCGATGGTGGAGAGGAAGATGGAGAGCAGCTGCCACGCCTGCAGGGTCACCTCGGCGGGCCGCGGCGCGAGGAAGCGCACGGCGAGGCCGGCCGCCAGGGAGACGACGAGCGGGACGAGCTTGGCGCCGGCCGGTTCAGCGCTGGCCTCCGCGTCGGGGTCAGGGCCGGATTCGGGGCCGGGCGTTTGGGAGGCGAGGAGGTGCCGCGCGTGGCGGCGAGGGGCGGGGGAGAGCAGGCGATGCCGCGAAGAGAGGGGGCGGGATGCGAGCGGGAGGGGGAGGTGGAGCTGGCGTCGGCGGAGATGGTTCGGGGCGCCGACGAGCAGAGGCGGGCGGTGCGAGACGGCGACCCGGAGGCGCTCCATCGGCGCCGGCGGCGGGAGGACGGGGGCGGAGCGGTCCAGGAGCAGAGGCGGGCGGTGGTTTCAGAATTCAGTCCCCGGAGATCGACTTGTAATGGCTGCTTTTTGAAATAATCATTTTTAGCCTAGATACTAACGGCGGAATCTGCGAAACTAACGCCTTGATGATTTCACCCACTGACATGTGTGGTCATGTGCTGGGCGTCCGGGATGGACCCACCTGGCAGCGGCCGAAGGAGTAGCGCTGTGTCGCCCACGTTTTTGCCGGGAGATACTAGGGCTCGGCGTGGGGACCAGTCGCAGTCACCGGAATCTGTGTTGGTGCTCACCTGTGTGGTGCGGCTGAGCTGAGCAGCCTCGTCACCGGTGGTGGATCCCGCGAGGCATCGCGTTTTGACGGGAAGCGACGGTCAACAAGGGGTCGACACGTGGCGCCAGTAGATTCTGGTTGCCAGCCCCGTCTGCCGTTCGATGAGGATTGGACGATCCAGATGACCAGCCAGGTCATTTTCCTGAAAGATCGCACACATTTCCCACGCGACATTTTCCATGCCATGAAACCGGCAGCGTCGCGGGACCACCTGCCAGTGGACCACCTGCAAACACTAAGCATTGCAAAGAATTCCACGAAATACACATTCAAGCCAACAAAGAGTGTGATGAAGACCAGAGTTTGGACAAAAAGAGCGTGTGAAGACTGGAGAAGCCATATAATATATAATCAGTGAAACAAAATGACCTGCATCGCAGCAACAATTTTCGTGAGTATAAATAATGATGCTGTTACAACTTTCCGTGGATTGTCCTTGCAGCAAAACCATTTGCAACAGCTTGCAAACAATCAATGGCAGATACTATAACACCTTGGAGACTATCAAAACCTATGGGCGGCTAGCTTCAGCATACTGTTGGAAAATTCTATGCTGAAGCAGTGGATGAGAGTCAGGCCTACAGTCTATGACCCAAAAAAAACCTCGTGAAAACGCGTCATGTTAAGTATGAGGGATCACTTCCACGTGACAACCCTTCCCTATCGTCAATCCGTACCGTGGTATCCATAATGAATGCTCCCAAGCGTTCGGCGTCAGGGGCATCTGGTCGGCGGGCAGAACTCCGATATGTCGACGCCAGCAGCCTCCATTGCGTCATGCTGGCAGTTGGTCGGGGTGCAGCACTCCGATATGTCGATGCCGGCGACCTCCATTGCATTGTGAACCCACTTTGGCACGTCACCCTTTGGGAACTGCCATCATCATGATTTTAGTGTTTAGAGGTAACACAAACTACTAAGAAAGATAATAACAAGACAAGAATATGGTTTTAGCTCTGTAGATGATTGGGTGGCGATGGTATAAGGAGGCAGTTTGTTGCTCAGCTATTTTTTGTTCAATCATATATGATAGAACAGAGATTGCAGAGCAAGACAAACCTGCACCCTCAAGAATCCTCTCACGAATCTGCAAACATGTCAGCAGAATTTCGTTATTTAACAGCACACAATTTAACTGAATAATCAGGCAGATTTATGTCGAATGAGACAACATACTCTGGAAATCGCCCTTCAAGAATCGACATGTGGAGATCTCTACTTAACTGAAACAGAAATGAGAGTGATCAAACAATAGCCAACTGTGCTCAAAATGAACAACTCAGCCAAAAAAAATGACAGGATACCCGCGCCATAAATGATAAATTGTGATATGACAGCAGTTGAGAACCCATAGGATCTTTCGTGACCAGACAATGCAAGTATGCACGGGTATAGTTTTTGCAGACCTGAACAACAAGACAACCATGTTACAGAACTCCAAAGATTGTAATTATATCAATCAGTTTACCACTTTGTTCCTAGTGTTGTTGAAGCCATACCATACATGGACAGGAAGGATCAATGGGCCGTTCGTCAGTTGCCATTGCATTTTGTTTCAACTTCAGAACACCCTAAGATGATGCAGAAAAAAAGAAGTTCAATAAATCATCAACGGGAATTAAAGTTAAAGGAACTAGATTAGCACCAACTTAGAAATTAAGACTATCTTAACATAAGCTTAAAGCCTAAACCTGCTATAAATGTGCCTGCTTCTACAACAAGCACAGTTAATTTAGACAGTATACCCAACAAGCATAAATGCCAGGGTCCCCATTGCAACACCATCAAATGGTTTATCAGCAAGTCCAGCTTATGGGGTTTCTAGAAGAAACAATATCCCCTCCCATTCACTCACACGGACACACCTCTCATGTGAGTTCGCTACAGTAATGCTGACTGAGGAAAGCACAGAGGATGTGATCTCAGAATTTCGAATGGACTATGGTTGCATATGTTACTGTTCTTACCCATATCAGGCTAATGTAAGATAAGTTCTTTGAATGCCAAAAGACTGAAATATATCAGTGCTACAATAAAATGCTTCACCCAGCTTGAATTGCATAGGGCTGTCAGGGACAGAATTTTCCTACCTCAGGCACAAGTGCGCTCCCAAAGCGAGCAGTGCGTGTTGGATAGACACAGTCATACATATCTGCACCCAAAGCACTGCATACTACAATATCAAGTGGATAACCAACACCCTGCATATCAGAAAAACAGCAACCGTTAACCAAACAAGTTCTGCGTGCTGCGTTGTTGAAAGCTGAAACAAGGGTGAATCGTATCAAGCACAATCGGCTTAACATGAGCAATTTGACAAGTTTATAACTTACCATAACATATCGTGGTTTATCTTCAGGCAACCCAGCGGTGCACTGGGCAACAACACGCCAAAACGAGTCTTTATCTTCACCACCTGCAAGACCACCAATGGCATATCTAGCAACAAGAAATTCAAAGTTTGAGCCACTGAACTCTTGAATTGCAGGGAGTCGTGGAAAATACAAAAAAAACATATAAAAAATGATTAACTTTTCAAGTATGTGACAGATGTTGGAGATCATGGGAAAACGAAAAAGATCTTTTGGCTGCATATAAGAAAATTGTGCATGGAATTTATGGGTGAATATTTAGTCTGACATACCCGGGAAGGTTCCTCTCAACCAAGCCCCTCACGCAAATATCTCTGGAATTACAAGAGTTGCAAAGTAACTTATCAAACTGCATTGATTGCATGAATGCGTACCTTTCATGCATGTACTACAAGAAGCCATATAAACTAACCTCAGAACCGGATCTAATCCTCCTTGCACAATCCCAAATAAGTTTTGAACATCAGGTTTCTTGTGAGCTACATGTAACATTGGAAGAAAAAAAATACCAGACTTTAGTTAACCATGCTTATCGCAGTTTCAACTGGTCTTCAATACATCTTAAAGCCATAGGATAAGTAGAGGCAGTGAGTGACATGATGCTGAGCTTTAACTTGAAGATGGGAAATAGTTGATTACAAAAACCAGATGAGTATACAATTTGGCCAAGAGTCACAAGACTAATAACCATACCAGCTATGCACCTATCAATCCAACGAAGGGTACGATACATAGCTTCCTCTATCCTCGGGCCGGTAATTGTTGTCTTAACAACATCGTCAAGAGCCATGATTATATCAGCTCCAATGTTGTTCTGCATTCATGTCCCAGAAATATGAAGGACGGGCACACAAGTGTTAAGGTGTAAAATCAGGATTTTTTGATAGCAGAAGTCTAGTTCACAGTGACTCAACGAAAAAGTTCGTCACGGAAAGGACATACCTGAATATTGATTGATTCCTCAGGCGTCAAGAGCATGGGTTTCCCATCAACAGGTGACTGTAGATTGTACACAGAAGAATAATAAAATTAGAGAATGTTCAAAACGGAAAGCAGTTCTCTGCAGCAGTAAAGTTTATTCAGGGACCGAGAGAAACAAGTAAAAATGCATCATGAAATGCAGGGGAAATTCATTTCCACAAAGAAAGCTAAAGAAACTTTCTGCTTTCAGCATCAACATGAAAATCAACATAGTAGATGGACTAGAAAAAGGATAGCATTAGACATTGTACACGATGACAAAATGCGGCAACATGACACTTGATTATTCATTATTCAATATCTGCCAACTAACAATACCATCAGTTAATTGTACATCAGTCTCACAGGACCACTTGGATTTCTATTCACCTTGTCATATTGAAAATTACAGTTGCACAATTGAAAATAACAAGATTACATGGGAAAATGAAAATACAATTCAGAAAATAAAATGTACTATATAGGAAGACATTTAAATAATAACAATTCAGCTTTACGATGAAAAAGTAAAATCTTAATACTTGCCAGCCCTAAAACAACCTGAACCTGCCTAATTATTTTGTTACCATATGATAACAAATATGGGCATTATTTCAACGAACCAAGAATCAAAAACAGTGCCCTACCCTAATATATACCCTAATTTAATCTGACTATAGGATATTCATGTTACAAAAGTAAGAAACCAAATTGAAGTTGTGTTTATGAAGAACAAGTGTATGAGATAGTAGGTAGCTGTAAAGGGTACCTGAAATGTAACTCCTTCCTCAGTAATGTCAGCCAAATGCAGCAAAGAAACCTAAAACCATGTTGACAAATTAATAACATTTCAGAAGCAAACCTAAATAATTGAAAGGGGCGCTAAGATAAATAAGTGATCATGCCAATGGTAATATTCCAACAAACGCTGGCTCTCCACTTTTGAATAGATATTTGACTGGAACCATGCTAATGTAAAGATCACAGATGGAACTCAGCAGGCCATTTAATATCTAGCAAACAACTACATGTTTCAAATTTTGCTCAAAAGTGGAACCAAGATTTGATGTGTAGAGCAACTAATTGCTGGTAGAACCAAACAGAAATATTAGCCATCGCATATCATTAAGCCACTGCCAGAAATCAACAATTATCACACACGATTTAAAGTAGAGTACAGTAAGATTCATGTACAATGGAAATGACAGATGTTATTTAGTATTGACTTAGCTGAGTTAGTTCTACAAGTTCAAATAGTGAATTAGAACACTTAATGTGAAAGGATAAATAGATAATAATGATTTGGAGCAACCATTTGGAAACCACCAGAGTCAGTCAGCAATGCTCTTTTCCAATTCATAAACTTGTGAAGGCCACCCAAGTCATCAATAAGTTGAGAGCCAGGACGAAGTTCAAGATGGTAGGTATTTCCAAGAATAATCTGACAACCTATAGTCTCTAACTGGTCTGTAGTCAAGCCTTTTATTGTACCTGGGCAAAAGAAAAAGGAAAAAGAAAGAGGAATGAAACAAGAATAATTGTGAGATGCAAGAATCGCACACATCATTCGACAAATTTATGTCACATCCAAAATCTCTTAATCACAGTATGAAACTGAACTAGTTCAATGGAAACAAGTACAGCCAAGCTGGGTTAACCGAGAATAGTAACTAATTATTGAAGTCGATATTTGCTTTAGTGAAGATTGGAGAGTTAAGACATAGAAACTAATAATTTCTGATTTTCCATGAATAAGGCAATGCTAGAACATTATTCATCAGCACATGTATAAAACCGACATTATCCATTCAAGTCACCTCTAATTGCTCGTATGATCTCAGTTATACAGTACAAAAAAACAGCAAGTTCATATTTTACACAAGAAAAGGTTCCATTTCAGACTGAACTAGCATATGGCAGAGAAATGGTACGAGATCCAAAAATATAATACCTTGGGTACCAACAGGCATAAAAAGTGGCGTTTGACAAGTAAAGTGTGGCAGAGTTAACCGAGCTGCGCGAGCACGATTAAATCTTCCTAACACCTGCAAGCAGAAAACAAAATAATTTTCACCCCAGATTCATATTTATGGTCAATGCTTCATCTTTAAACAAACTTTGATATTTATGTTCCTGATTGCTAGAACTTAGGTTCGATCAGCCACCCTCCATGATTTTGTTCAACAGAGGTAATGAGGTTTGACAGGCAGCAATATGAGCTGGCAGTGGTGCCACTACCACTGTACCATCTCTCTGTCTGAGAGCATGTACCACGTGGAGCCACTTCTCAAACTATTTCCCTTATTCTTTTTCTTATTATATGGAGGTATGGACCACTATAAGACTATAAGCCTCTCAAGAGTAGGAGTAATAAAGAAAGAAAACATGAAGATTTTACCTTAACAAAGGCACCAAATACAGTACCAGGTAAAGACAATATGTAACTCTGAAAAACACGTGCCTAGGGCAGTAGGTGCATTAACTCTGGAGTGCTAGTCAGTAGGAGTACTACTGTATTACTAGTCAATAATGATTCGGTGTTAAGATAAAACAGTATTAGCCTAATTGGGAGTCTGTGGTTGCAGAAAATAATCTGGATCAATTTTATGTAGAACACGACATTGCATCGCATCCAGACGTCATATTAATTTATCAGCTAGAGTACGGAAGCGGTACAATCTTATCTACTTCGTCACCACTAACTTCTTCAGCTAAACTCCAATTTGCGCAGACCGAACAAAGAAACCGCCGGACTTGCTTCTCATCTCAATCTCAGGAATCAAATGGCACCGACCAAACTACAGAACATGAAATCTCGAAGAGAAAGCGAAGCACATGTTATTATCCATTAAAACTTGGACCGACCTCGAACCGGAGCGCCATGGATGGAGGAGAGGTCGAAAAACGGAGCCGGAACCTGCGCCACCAGCATTCTCAGTTAGCTCGGGAGACGAACTCGAGGGCGCGAATACCGCAGGGGAGGTACTTCTCTTTTGGCGCGAAACAGAGCGTCGAACGCGAACCGGCGGAGGAATCCGGCAAAACTAACCTGAGCTGAGAGGTTAGGGCGGAGGCGGCTGCACTCGCCGGCGGCGGGGGGGGGGAGGAAGCCCTAGACTGATTCGGCTCCTTCCAAATGGAAAGGGAAGGCTCCGTGGCGGCGGCCGGCGGAAGCCTAGAACTCGTTTAAAATAGAAGGACGGGATGTTAGACGGGGCACCCTGTCGTTCTCGCTGCCGTGTCGCGCTACAGAAGGGCTCCGTTCTCATTACAGCGGTCCTAGGCCATGGGGGCTTCTGCCATGACCATTCTGACACCAAAGCCCATGATTATGCTTTCGGGCTTCAACCGTCGCAGCCCAAGGTTGACTCCCGTTGCAGCCCATGATGGATCATGTCATTTCAAATCGAGTAGTCCACTTAGCCTCAAATATGCGTACACGTATCTTATCCCCTAGCCAGGGTTTTCTTCTCCCGGTGGCGATCTCATGCTGCCGTTGAGTATTCACCTTCCCTCATCCGATCTCTCCTGTAGGGCGGATCCGGGCCGATCACGGGGTGATCTTAGTATCACTTCCCAGCCTTGTGTTCACCTCCCTGTAGGGAACGGAGAGCTAGGGTTAGTTCTCAAGGCCCGATCGTTTTCTATCACGGGCTGGGGTTCAAGTGTTTGCGGCGATGGGATCAAGGACCAACCAGGCTTCGAGTTCCAGTTCCGCGTCAGATGTGGAGAAGATGTTGGCTGAGTTGGGGCTCCGCGAGGAAGACCTTGATGATGTCGTCTTTGACGAAAAGGACGCACCACCGGAGGCAGCTAGGTGGATGGCGGTGGCTAGAGTTCACATAGACAAGCCATACATGTTGGGGAACGTAGTATTTAAAAAAAATCCTACGAGCACGCAAGATCTATCTAGGAGAAGCATAGCAACGAGCGGGGAGAGTGTGTCCACGTACCCTCGTAGACCGAAAGCGGAAGCGCTTACTAACGCGGTTGATGTAATCGAACGTCTTCGCGATCCAACCGATCCAAGCACCGAACGTACGACACCTCCGTGTTCAGCACACGTTCAGCTCGATGATGCCCCTCGTACTCTTGATCCAGTTGAGGCCGAGGGAGAGTTTCGTCAGCACGACGGCGTGGCGACAGTGATGATGAAGTTACCCGCGCAGGGCTTCGCCTAAGCACTACGACGATATGACCGAGATGTGTAACTGTGGAGGGGGGCACCGCACACGGTTAAGAGAAACTTGTGTGTTCTAGGGTGCCCCCCTGCCAGCGTATATAAAGAAGGGGAGGGGGAGGCCGGCCGACCCCTGTAGGGCGCGCCAGGAGAAGGGAGTCCTACCAGGACTCCAAGTCCTAGTAGGATTCCACCTGGAGGAAGGGGGGAAGAAGGAAGGGAGAGGGGGAAGGGAAGGAAAGGGGGCGCCACCCCATTCCCCTAGTCCAATTCGGACCCAGGGGGCGCGCGGCCAGCCCCTTGTGGCCCTTCCTCTCTCCCCACTAAGGCCCATGAAGGCCCATTAGTTCGCCCGGGGGTTCCGATAACCCTCCGGCACTCCGATAATTATCCGGTACCTCTCGGAACTCATCCGGTGTCTGAATAACATCGTCTAATATATCAATCTTTATGTCTCGACCATTTTGAGACTCCTCGTCATGTCTGTGATCTCATCCGGGACTCCGAACAATCTTCGGTCATCAAATCACATAACTCATAATACAAATCGTCATCGAACGTTAAGCGTGCGGACCCTACGGGTTCGAGAACTATGTAGACATGACCAAGACACATCTCCGGTCAATAACCAATAGCGGAACCTGGATGCTCATATTGGCTCCTACATATTCTACGAAGATCTTTATCGTTCAAACCGCATAACAACATACGTTGTTCCCTTTGTCATCGGTATGTTACTTGCCCGAGATTCGATCATCGGTATCCTCATACCTAGTTCAATCTCGTTACCGGCAAGTCTCTTTACTCGTTCCGGAATGCATCATCCCATAACTAACTCATTAGCCACATTGCTTGCAAGGTTTATAGTGATGTTCATTACCGAGAGGGCCCAGAGATACCTCTCCGATACACGGAGTGACAAATCCTAATCTCGATCTATGCCAACTCAACAAACACCATCGGAGACACCTGTAGAGCATCTTTATAATCACCCAGTTACGTTGTGACGTTTGATAGCACACTAAGTGTTCCTCCGATATTAGGGAGTTGCATAATCTCATAGTCATAGGAACATGTATAAGTCATGAAGAAAGCAATAGCAATAAACTAAACGATCATAGTGCTAAGCTAACGGATGGGTCTTGTCCATCACATCATTCTCTAATGATGTGATCCCGTTCATCAAATGACAACACATGTCCATGGCTAGGAAACTTAACCATCTTTGATTAACGAGCTAGTCAAGTAGAGGCATACTAGGGACACTCTGTTTGTCTATGTATCCACACTAGTACTAAGTTTCCGGTTAATACAATTCTAGCATGAATAATAAACATTTATCATGATATAAGGAAATATAAATAACAACTTTATTATTGCCTCTAGGGCATATTTCCTTCAGTCTCCCACTTGCACTAGAGTCAATAATCTAGATTACATAGTAATGATTCGAACACCCATGGAGTCTTGGTGCTGATCATGTTTTGCTCGTGAGAGAGGCTTAGTCAACGGGTCTGCAACATTCAGATCCGTATGTATTGTGCAAATCTCCATGTCTCCCTCCTTGACTTGATCACAGATGGAATTGAAGCATCTCTTGATGTGTTTGGTTCTCTTGTGAAATCTGGATTCCTTCGCCAAGGCTATTGCTCCAGTATTGTCACAAAAGATTTTCATTGGACCCGATGCACTAGGTATGCCACCTAGATCGGATATGAACTCCTTCATCCAGACTCCTTCATTTGCTGCTTCCGAAGCAGCTATGTACTCCGCTTCACACGTAGATCCCGCCACGACGCTTTGCTTAGAACTGCACCAACTGACAGCTCCACCATTCAATATAAATATGTATCCGGTTTGTGACTTAGAGTCATCCGGATCAGTGTCAAAGCTTGCATCGACGTAACCATTTACGACAAACTCTTTGTCACCTAAACGAGAAACATATCCTTAGTCCTTTTCAAGTATTTCAGGATGTTCTTGACCGCTGTCCAGTGATCCACTCCTGGATTACTTTGGTACCTCCCTGCTAAACTAATAGCAAGAGGCACACATCAGGTCTGCTACACAGCATTGCATACATGATAGAACCTATGGCTGAAGCATAGGGAATGACTTTCATTTTCTCTCTATCTTCTGCAGTGGTCGGGCATTGAGTCTGACTCAACTTCACACCTTGTAACACAGGCAAGAACCCTTTCTTTTCTTGATCCATTTTGAACTTCTTCAAAACTTTATCAAGGTATGTGTGAGGGAGTCTTGAACTAAGGGGTCCTCAGGCGTCCGGCCTGTTAGCCATGGGCCGGACTGATGGGTTGTGAAGACACGAAGATCGAAGACTGCGCCCGTGTCCGGATAGGACTCTCCTTGGCGTGGAAGGAAAGCTTGCGACCGTATATGTAGATTCCTTTCTTTGTAACCGACCTTGTGTAACCCTAGATCCTCCCGGTGTCTATATAAACCGGAGATCTTAGTCCGGAAGGGCAGATACTCATTACCGTAGTCATACAGGCTAGACCTCTAGGGTTTAGCCATTACGATCTCGTGGTAGACCAACTCTTGTAATACTCATATTCATCAAGATCAATCAAGCAGGAAGTAGGGTATTACCTCCATAGAGAGGGCCCGAACCTGGGTAAACATCGTGTCCCTATCTCCTGTTACCATCGACCTTAGACGCACAGTTCAGGACCCCCTACCCGAGATCCGCCGGTTTTGACACCGACATTGGTGCTTTCATTGAGAGTTCCACTATGTCGTCCTCACAAGGTGTGATGGCCCCTTCAATCGCTAACAACCCTGTCCAGGGGGAAACCTTCCTCCCCGGACAGATCTTCGTGTTCGGCGGCTGCGTACTGCGGGCCAACTCGCTTGGCCACCTGGAGCAGATCGACAGCTACGCCCCTGGCCATCAGGTCAGATTCAGGAGCTTGAATTACGCCGCGGACATCCGCGGAGATTTGATCTTCGCCGGATTCGAAACCGCGGCAATCGCTCCTAGTCACCCCGATGAACATGACCTAAATCTGTCATCGGGCTGCATCCAGGAGATTGCTCCTGTAACTGCTCCGGCCATAGATCCGGAGCATATTGCACCGTCCGAAGATGGGAGGCTCAACCCCACCGCGGAGGCCGCAGATTCCACGGCGTTGGAGCCGAACATAGACCTAAAGTCACACGACGTCTTTGTCACCAGAACTCCGGACTCTTCTCCGGTCATAAATTCCGAGCCATGTGCATCCGCGGACGCCGAGCTGGATCGCTTATCGATCTTCGAGTTTAGCGCCGCAGACATCTTCCAGCATTCGCCCTTGGGCGATGTGCTAAATTCGTTAAGAAACTTGTCCTTGGCAGGGGACTCACAGCCGAATTATGTCTGGTTCGAACCGGAGGCTAATGAGGAAGGAGAATTTTGCTCCCCACCCACCACCCACTTCATAGCCACTGTCGAAGACTTAACCGACGAGCTTGACTATGACTCCGAAGACATCGACGGATGGACGACGATGCCGGAGACGAGGAGGCCCAAAACCCGTCGTTCACCGGACAATGGACGGCCACTTCCTCATACGACGTCTACATGGTAGATACGCCGAAAAATAATAGCGGCGATGACAAGGAAAACCCAGCAAAGGAGGACCCTCCTAAAACACAGCCAAAGCGCCGGCGTCAGCGGCGCCGCTCTAAATCCCGCCGCAACAGGGATAGCAACACCAGCACAGGAGACAACAACACTCCGGATGGTGCCGAAGACACAGAAGAACCCAATGATCAAACGGCCGAACAAGACAATCGGGAATCAGGGCATGCCAGCCCTGACGAACAGGCCATAGAAGAAGACTCGGAGGACGGTAGTTACCGTCCGCCCTCCGAGGAGGAGGTGAGCCTCGGCAACGAAGACTTCATCATGCCTGAGGAGCCCCTAGAGCAGGAGCGCTTTAAGCTTCAGCTAATAGCCACTGCGAGGAGCCTGAAAAAGAAGCAGCAACAGCTTCAAGCTGATCAAGACCTGCTCAATGACAGATGGACCGATGTCCTGGAAGCCGAGGAATACGGCCTTAAACGCCCAGCCAAAAGCTACCCGAAGCGTAGAACTACCTCAGTTCGACGATGAGGCGCCAGATCCCGAACCAGCATCACGCAACGCGGCTGATCGGCCACCGCGCGGTCGGGATAAAACTACAACCCAAGCCGAAAACCAGACTGTCTCACTCCGCTGTAAAGGCAGGGATAAGTCAGCTCGGGGCCATACATATGACCTCCGCCAAGAATTGGACAGTAGAGCGGAACACACAAGATCGATCTACGGATCGCGAGGACGTGACTTAAGGCGCAGGGACAGCTATCTATTCGGGCGTGACATACATATTCATGCCCGAGCCGAATGCTGCAGACGGACTCCATCAGAGCTACGTCGCGATGCGGCCCGATATAGAGGCACCGCGCACCCTCTTTGCTTCACTAACGAAGTAATGGATCATGAATTCCCAGAAGGGTTCAAACCCATAAACATCGAATCCTATGATGGAACAACCGATCCCATGGTATGGATAGAGGATTTTATTCTCCATATCCACATGGCCCGCGGGGATGATCTTCACGCCATCAAATACCTCCCACTAAAACTCAAAGGGCCAGCTCGGCACTAGCTAAACAGTCCGCCTGAAAATTCCATTGGCAGCTGGGAGGACCTGGAAGAAGCTTTCCTTGACAACTTCCAAGGTACATATGTTCGGCCGCCAGATGCCAACGACTTAAGTCACATAGTTCAACAGCCCGGGGAGTCAGCCAGGAAGTTCTGGACTAGGTTCCTAACTAAAAAGAACCAGATCGTCGACTGTCCGGATGTCGAAGCCTTAGCGGCCTCTAAACATAGCATCCGTGACGAATGGCTCGCCCGCCACCTCGGCCAAGAAAAGCCAAAATCTATGGCAGCCCTCATGGCACTCATGACCCGCTTTTACGCGGGTGAGGATAGTTGGTTGGCTCGCAGCAAAAACACAGCCAGCGAGGTAGGCCCCTCCGAGGCTAAGAACAACAACGGCAAGCTCTGACGTAACAGACACAAACACCGAAGCAATGGTGATAATACCAACGACACTACATTCAACGCCGGATTCAGTGGCTCCAAGTCCAACCAGCGGAAGAAACCATACAAAAGGAACAATCAGGGACCATCCAGTCTAGACCGCATACTCGATCGCCCGTGCCAGATACATGTCACCCCAGAAAAACCAGCCAATCATACCAACAGAGACTGTTGGGTTTTTAAACAGGCCGGCAAATTAAACGTCGAGAACAGGGAAAAGGGCTCACAAAGCGAGGACGACGACGAGGAGCCCCGGAAACCGAACACAGGGGGGCAAAAGAAGTTTCCCCCTCAAGTGAAAACAGTAAACATGATATATGTTACACACATCCCCAAAAGGGAGCGCAAACGCGCACTAAGGGACGTCTATGCGATAGAGCCAGTCGCCCCCAAATTTAATCCATGGTCATCATGCCCGATCACTTTCGATCATCGGGATCATCCGACCAGTATCCGGCATGGCGGATCAGTCGCACTAGTCCTGGACCCAATCATTGATGGATTTCACCTTACGAGAGTCCTCATGGACGGTGGTAGCAGCCTCAATCTGCTCTATCAAGACACAGTGTGCAAAATCGGCATTAATCCATCAAGTATCAAGCCAACGAAGACTACCTTCAAAGGAGTCATACCAGGTGTAGAGGCCCGCTGTACGGACTCGATCACACTAGAGGTTGTCTTTGGATCCCCCGACAACTTCCGAAACGAGGAGTTAATCTTCGACATCGTCCCATTCCCCAGTCGTTATCACGCACTGCTCGGACGAACGACATTCGCTCGGTTCAATGCGGTGCCACACTATGCTTATCTTAAGCTCAAGATGCCCGGTCCACGCGGCGTCATAACGGTCAACGGAAACACGGAATGCTCCCTCCGAACAGAGGAGCACATCGCCGCCCTAGCAGCAGAAGTCCAGAGCGGCCTTTTCAAGCAGAACTGTAATCCGGCTGCCGAGCCCCGGGACATCATAAAGAGGGTCCGGACTACGCTGCACCAGGACAGCGCGGCTCATCAAGAGCTCGACTAGCAATTTGGCCTCCGTCCCAGCCCCGATCAGGCAGTGGCATTCGTACCACGCGTACATAATTACGCACTCAAAATTCCATGGGCATCGATGGAGGCACAGAAATCTTGTGATCCACAGTTCGGCTTGACCGATCCCGGACACACAAATACTTTTACTATTTCCTTTTTCCTTTTTCAGGTTTCTTTTACATAGGCCTTCTTGGACGGCCTAAGTATCAGTCTTGTAAAAGGATGAAAACACCAGGATGGCAAGAAAGCACAGACATATAGGGGAAGTTCTAGAGGTCACTCTACCTATTGTCAGGACCCACACGCAGCTTGCCTCTGGTCAGGGCATGTTAAATAGCCGGCTGCTTATCGCACTATTTGTATTAATGCGCTTTGACGCATTAACCCAATTATAATGGAAACAGTTCGTGGCTCAAGTTTAAGGGCCCAAGATATCACCTCTGCTCTCTTTCTGTTTTCCTTTAATAATTTATCTTTTAGCACCCGTATGCTTTGGTACGTTTCATATTTGCCAGGGGCTTTATAGTACCCCACAACATGGCGATAAAAGTCCGAACACTTTTCGGCACCTCGAATTTAGCATTATATGCATTGGCTCCGAATCATGTCTTTGGTCAATAGTTGGGTTGCCCGGCTCCTGTGCTTGCTACCTTACGTTCTGCTATATCGGCTAAGGTAGTAAAGGGAGAACTGCTGCGATTGTGCCCTGGTTTATCCAAAGGAGCACCTCAGTAGAGAAAGCCGAAAACTGACTGTCATGATACGGCGAGAGCCGGTCAGCTGTTCGAGAAGTTGAAAATCGTTAGAGATTTTTCCCGCATTATGCGAAGGATCGGTACTTCCCGATCAGACGCTCATAGCACTCTAGTTCGAAAACTAGGGGCTGCGCCTATGTTTTATTATAAAACTCGTATGGCTAAGTGAGGGCGTTTAAGCCGCATAGTCCGGATTGCCTGGTTTGTTGCGCTAAACAACTCCTTCAAGGACCATACAATTGGATCAAGATTGTTTAGATTCCATCCCAAACACCCCCGTACTACCTACGTGGGAGCAGAAGCCAATGACTAGCCAACCCTCAGATTCCATACAACACGGCCGCACAGGAGGAAAAAATTAAAACATAACAAAAATTATATTACAAACTGACTTTGTTTCATCATACAAGGCAAACACAACATGAATGTATTCATTCGAAAATAATGTCCTGCCCACACTGCGCTGCTACAATGCGAGACCCCTCCAGGACATCCGCGAAATATCGCTCGGGTGTGCAGTGCTCCTTGCCCTCTGGCGGCCCTCGGGCTAGCTCGACGGCGTTCATCTTCGCCCACCACATCTTGCAATGGGCGAAGGCCATACGAGCACCCTCAATACAGGCCGATCGCTTGACGATATCCAGCCGAGGACAGGCGTCCACCATCCGCCTCACGAGTCCGAAGTAGCTGCCGGGCATAGCTTCGGCTGGCCATAGCCGGATTATCAAATCCTTCATGGCTAGTTCGGCCACCCTATGCAGCTCCACCAGCTGCTTCAGCTGATCGGTGAAGGACACGGGATGCTCTGCACACGCGACCAGAATAGCTTCTCCGTAGAACTCCCTTCTTTGGCTCGGAAGAATTCCGCGGCGTCGGACACACTTCGCGGCAAATCAGCAAAAGCTCCTAGAGAACTCCGAATCTGGGTTAGTAAAAGATACTTCCTCTCCGCATATTTGCTTTGCATACTGAATGCCTTACCCGCCGCAATCTTCCTCGCCTCCTGGACCTCTTGGAGGGTGCCCTGGGCCTCGTTCCGGGCCGCCTCCGCGCTCTGACGAGCCTTGGAGAGTTCGGCCTCTTTAGCCGACGCGTCACGCTCCAAGGTCTCGCACTTCTTCACCGCATCGCGGAGCTCTTGTTGGACCTCGCCGACCCGGGCCTTGAGCTTCTTACGGGTAGCCTGCTCCTTGACGGCCTTCTCCTCGGCTTCGCCCAGGGCCTTTTTCAGGGCCTCGACATCGGTCGTTGCCCCTATTTATACCAAGAGACTTCGGTCAATACATATCATCCCACTCTTTTCAAATATTTCCTGGGTTATTACATACCTTGATTCTCCTGGAGCTGCCTCTTCACCTGGCCGAGCTCCTCCTCGGCCTGCTCCAGTCTCCGCTTAAGTTCGGAGACTTCGGCAACACGTGAGCCCGTGGCCAGCAGTGACGCCTGCATTCGCATTCCAGACAAATTTAGTTAGTCCCCTGCAATAAAGGAATGATCCTCTGTCCGGCTTTTCTTTCCGAACACCGGACAGTGTCTCAGGGGCTACTGTCTATATGGGGATGTTCTCTTTTTGCGTCGCTTACCTCAAAACCTGTCAGCAGGCTGCTGCAGGCTTCGGTTAGTCCGCTCTTGGCAGATTGAACCCTTTCAATCACCGTGCCCATAAGAACACGATGCTCATCCACAATGGAAGCGCCTTGTAGCGCTTCCAGCAGATCATCTGGTGCCCCTGGTTGGACAAGGGTCACCGGTGGAATATGCATACCCCCTTCTTTCGAAGGAGGTGGTGTGCCGGATTCTGGAGCCGTATCGGTCTCCGGAATCAAGTCCGGTTGAGGGCCGAACTGAGTACGGCCCTCCTTCCCAGTCTCCCGGGGGTTGGTTCCCCCTGGTGTCCGGCGACTGGGCCTTCGCCCTCGGGCTCTTCTCGAGACTCTCCCCGGCCTGGGAAGGTCCATTGGGAGAGCACCTCGTCGTCCCCTTTGGCCTTGGGAGAGTAAGCGGCTGGCGGTGTCTCGCTGACCATCTCCCGCTACAAAAAAAAGACACATCCGTGACATTTTGGGCCGAACGAAAAAAAATTCTGTCATACTTATGACACTTCTATGACAATAATTATGACAAAACACGGTATCATCATAGATGTGGTGGGGTCCTACTTCTATGACAAAAAATCATGACAGAAAATGGGCTTTTCGACCTGGGCGGGCCGGAGACGCAGCTGCATGACATTCTTTGGGCCGTCCATGACGGAAAAAACCGTGGTAGAAGCGAGGGCGAGGAAAATATCGGGGTGTTCCCGGTTACGGTGGGTGGTCGGGGCCGAGCAATGCGCGTTTCTCTCGTACACGCACGCGCGTGGGTGCGAGGCGTTGGGCTCTAACTGAACCCAAGCGAGGCGTTGGGCTCTAACTGAACCTGAGCGATTGCATTGCAGGCTACGCGTTACTGAACCCGAGCGATCGATCGATGGCTGTTAACTGAACCCAATCGAGCGATTCCTTCTCTACTGCTACTAACTGAAGCCGATCGATGCTGCCTCTGGGTGAACAGTGATCGTTGCTGGGGGGGTTTGGATGAGCAGTTCCCGGTGGGGGTGGATGAATAGGACCCCGTGGCGTTGCCTCTGGATAAACAGTGAGCGTTGCTGGGGGGTTTGGATGAACAGGACCCCGATCGTTCGAGCCGGTTGGGGCTGGATGAACAGGACCCCGTGGAGGGCAGGATGAACTGGACCACCTCGTGGAGGGCAGGATGAACTGGACCACCTCGTGGAGGGCAGGATGAACAGTGGACGGTGGAGGGCTGGATGAACAGTAGCCCATGGAGGGGTGGTTGAACAGGAGCCCGTGGAGAGGGCTGGTTGAACAGTAGCCGGTGGAGTAGCGCGCGGTGGAGGCTGGATGAACAGGAGCCCGTGGATGAACAGTCGCAGGTGGAGGCTGGAGGAGGTCGACGGTGGATGAACAGTAGCCCGTGGAGGCTGGAGGGGGTCGACGGTGGAGATGAACAGTATCCCGTGGAGTCCCGTTTTGCGGTACGCCACACCCCTCCCGATGAACAGGACCCCCGTTTCGACCGTAGCGCTCCAACACAAGTCCGTTTCCTCCGTTTTGCGGTACGCCACACCCCTCCCGATCAACAGGACCCCCGTTTCGACCGTAGGAGGTCCGTTTCCTCCGTTTTGCGGTACGCCATACCCCTCCCGATGAACAGGATTCCATTTCCACCGTGGTCGGTCGAACACAAGGCCGTTTCCTTCGTTCTGCGGTACTCCAGGCCTCGTTTCCATCGGTTGTTCCATCCAAGCCCTCCCGATGAACACGACGACGCATTCCGTTCCGACCCAGCCGGTTGGCTCCCCATGAACACGACGACGACGCTGTTTCTCTGTTCCGACCCAGCCATGTACACGAGCCCTGGCCGTACGTATGCGCGAGTAGGCGTTCGAGACCCTGCCCGTATGTACGTACGTGGCCGTAATTTCTTTCTTGCACACTGGCCGTTGTACGTACATGTACAAGCTACGTGCGCGCCTCTACTACGACACATGCGCGCCTCTACATCGACCAGTATGTACGTACACGTTCGCGACCAGAATGACAACGCTACGTACGCTTCGACCAGGTGGGTCCCGACTGTCAGGCACTTCCTTGCCTGCGAAGATGTAGCTGGTGGGTCCCAGCAGTCAGGGGGGGAATCGTTTTTTTGCCCAGACGCACTTCCTTGCGTGCGAAGATGTAGCTGGTGGGTCCCAGCACTCAGGGGGAAACGTTTTTTTCACGAAATACGGTGGCCCGTCTGGTGGGTCCCCGTGATACATCTCCAACGTATCTATAATTTTTTGATTGTTCCATGCTATATTATATTCTGTTTTGGAAATTAATGGGCTTTATTATACACTTTTATATTATTTTGGGGACTAACCTATTAACCGAAGGCCCAGCCCAGAATTGCTGTTTTTTTCCTATTTCAGAGTTTCGCAGAAAAAGAATATCAAACGGAGTCCAAACGAAATGAAACCTTCGGGAACGTGATTTTCGGAACGAACGTGATCCAGAGGACTTGGACCCTACGTCAAGACATCAACCAGGAAGGCATGAGGTAGGGGGGCGCCTACCCCCTGGGCGCGCCCTCGACCCTCGTGGGGCCCACATTGCTCCACCGACGTACTTCTTCCTCCTATATATACCTACGTACCCCCAAACTACCAGATACGGAGCCAAAAACCTAATTGCACCGCCGCAACCTTCTATACCCGTGAGATCCCATCTTGGGGCCTTTTTTGGAGCTCCGCCGGAGGGGGCATCGATCACGGAGGGCTTCTACATCAACACCATAGCCTCTCCGATGATGTGTGAGTAGTTTACCTCAGACCTTCGGGTCCATAGTTATTAGCTAGATGGCTTCTTCTCTCTTTTTGGATCTCAATACAATGTTCTCCCCCTCTCTCGTGGAGATCTATCCGATGTAATCTTCTTTTGTGGTGTGTTTGTTGAGACCGGTGAATTGTGGGTTTATGATCAAGTTTATCTATGAACAATATCTGAATCTTCTCTGAATTCTTTTATGTATGATTGGTTATCTTTGCAAGTCTCTTCGAATTATCAGTTTGGTTTGGCGTACTAGATTGATCTTTCTTGCAATGGGAGAAGTGCTTAGCTTTGGGTTCAATCTTGCGGTGTCCTTTCCCAATGACAGTAGGGGTAGCAAGGCACGTATTGTATTGTTGCCATCGAGGATAACAAGATGGGGTTTATATCATATTGCATGAGTTTATCCCTCTACATCATGTCATCTTACTTAAAGCGTTACTCTGTTCTTATGAACTTAATACTCTAGATGCATGCTGGATAGCGGTCGATGTGTGGAGTAATAGTAGTAGATGTAGGCAGGAGTCGGTCTACTTGTCGCGGATGTGATGCCTATATACATGATCATACCTAGATATTCTTATAACTATGCTCAATTTTGTCAATTGCTCAACAGTAATTTGTTCACCCACCATAATACTTATGCTCTCGAGAGAAGCCACTAGTGAAACCTATGGCCCCCGGGTCTATTTTCCATCATATTTAATCTCCCGACAACAAGCTATTTCTGACGCCGTTTTTATTTTGTTTTCTTTACTTTGCATCTTTATCATAAAAATACCAAAAATATTATCTTATCATATCTATCAGATCTCACTCTCGTAAGTGACCGTGAAGGGATTAACAACCCCTTTATTGCATTGGTTGCGAGGATTTATTTGTTTGTGTAGGTGCGAGGGACTCATGTGTGTCCTCCTACTGGATTGATACCTTGGTTCTCAAAACTGAGGAAAATACTTACGCTGCTTTACTGCATCACCCTTTCCTCTTCAAGGGAAAACCAACGCAGTGCTCAAGAGGTAGCAAGAAGGATTTCTGGCGCCCTTGCCGGGGAGTCTACGCAAAAGTCAACTTACGAAGTACCCATCACAAATCCTTATCTCCCGCATTACATTATTTGCCTTTTGCCTCTTGTTTTCCTCTCCCCCACTTCACCCTTGCCGTTTTATTCACCCCTCTTCCGTTTGCCTTTTTCTCGCCAGATCTATTGTTTGCTTGTGTTACCATGTGCCTTCTATTTGCTTGCATCTTTGCTTGCTAAAAATCTATTGATATGGATCCACTTAAAGTGTTCTACTTAGATCATCTTTGATCCTTATGCGCTCGTGCTGAAACCCCAACTAGCCTAGTTGATGGGAAATCTTTAGATGGGCATGCTCATTTTGTGCGTCACCGTTTGTCTGAAAAAGGGAGACTCTTATGGAATCAAATAAATAGATTGCTGTGTTATGCTTGGAATCTTTGTGGAATTTGTGATTTTACTTGTTGCTCTAAGAACCCTAAAAAACACCTTCCCTACCTTTGTGAGTTTAATGAAAATGAAATCTTATCTTCTTATGCAAAGGGTGTTTATAGTTACTATGATATCGGACAAATTGAAGAATTTGTTGCTTTTAAGGATGCTTATGAAGTTGCTTCTTTGATTGAAAAGTATGATATTACTCTCTACGAATCTGAAAATTTTGACATACTTAAATATTGCTATGAAAACTATGCTCATAATGTCTATGTCAAAGAATTTATTGAGAGAATGACCGTTGCTTTGGAAGAAAATAATGATATGCATGAACCTATATATAATGATGATCCCGATGATTTGATTGAAATGTACCTTGATGAACATGATGCTTGCTATTCTTGTGGCCATGATGCCAATATTTATGAAGATGAATTTGCTATAGTTCCTTACGTTAAACATGAGATCGTTGCTATTTCACCCATACTTGATAGTTCCTTCGATGGAAAGCATGATTGCAATGATTTTACTATAAATTTTCTTGATGTCAATTGTGCTAATAATATGCAAAACCCTAAGCTTGGGGATGCTAGTTTTGTTATGTCTACTACTTGTTGCAATGATCATGATTGGGGTGATTCTTCTTATGATCTTGAAAATTTATTTAAGCCCCATGATGAATATGAGATTGATAATAGTGTTTTCAATAATATTGAAAGTGGGTTTGGAAGAGTCTCAACTTTAGATCCCACATATTTGGAGCATCTTCAATCTTATGAAATTTTTGATAAAAGTGGGTTTGGAGAGGTCATGACTTTAGTTAATGTTAATCCCACTATTTTGGAAGAGTGTCGACTTCGCATACATGTGGATTGTGTTAAGAATATGTTTTGTGATAGCTATATTGTTGAATTTGCTTATGATACTACATGTAATTATTATGAGAGAGGAAAATATGGTTGTAGAAATTTTCATTTTACTAAATTACCTCTCGTTATGTTGAGATTGCTATTGTTTCTTTCCGCTTCTTTGCATATGCTAGTTTTTGCTTGCTATGATAATTTGTTTGCTTATAAGATGACTATGCATAGGAAGTATGTTAGACTTAGATGTGTTTGTCACGTGTTTCATGATGCTCTCTTTGTGCTTTACTTCTTATCTTTGATGTGACCATCATTAAAATTACCAATGCCTAGCTAGGGGCGTTAAACGATAGCGCTTGTTGGGGGGCAACCCAATTTTATTTTTAGTTTTTTGCTTTTTGCTTCTGTTGAGGAATAAATATTTGATCTAGCCTCTGGTTAGATGTGTTTTTGTGTTTTAATTAGTGTTTGTGCCAAGTTAAACCTATAGGATCTTCTTGGATGATAGTTATTTGATCTTGCTGAAAATTCCAGAAACTTTCTGTTCACGAAAATAATTGTTAAAAATCACCAGAACGTGATAAAATATTGATTCCAATTTCTGCTGATCAATAAAAAAATTGTCTAGGTCGTCCTATTTTGGCTGAATTTTTGGAGTTCCAGAAGTTTGCGTTAGTTACAGATTACTACAGACTGTTCTGTTTTTGACAGATTCTGTTTTTTGTGTGTTGTTTGCTTATTTTGATGAATCTATGGCTAATAAAATAGTTTATAAACCATAGAGAAGTTGGAATACAGTAGGTTTAACATCAATATAAATAAAGAATGAGTTCATTACAGTACCTTGAAGTGGTGTTTTGTTTTCTTTCGCTAACGGAGCTCACGAGATTTTCTGTTAAGTTTTGTGTTGTGAAGTTTTTAAGTTTGGGGTAAAAGATTTGATGGATTATGGAACAAGGAGTGGCAAAATCCTAGCTTGGGGATTCCCATGGCACCCCAAGATAATCTAAGGACACCAAAAAGCCTAAGCTTGGGGATGCCCCGGAAGGCATCCCCTCTTTCGTCTACTTCCATCGGTAACTTTACTTGGGGCTATATTTTTATTCACCACATGATATGTGTTTTGCTTGGAGCTTCTTGTATGATTTGAGTCTTTGCTTTTTAGTTTACCACAATCATCTTTGCTGTACACACCTTTTGAGAGAGACACACATGATTCGGAATTTATTAGAATACTCTATGCGCTTCACTTATATCTTTTGAGCTATATAGTTTTTGCTCTAGTGCTTCACTTATATCTTTTAGAGCACGATGGTGGTTTTGTTTTATAGAAACTATTATTCTCTCATGCTTCACTTATATTATTTTGAGAATCTTAAACAGCATGGTAATTTGCTTAAATTGTGAATTGATCCTAATATGTTAGGTATTCAAGACTAGTAAAAAACTTTCTTATGAGTGTGTTGAATGCTAAGAGAAGTTTGATGCTTGATGATTGTTTTGAGATATGGAGGTAGTGATATTAAAGTTGTGCTAGTTGAGTAGTTGTGAATTTGAGAAATACTTGTGTTGAAGTTTGCAAGTCCCGTAGCATGCACGTATGGTAAACGTTATGTAACAAATTTGAAACATGAGGTGTTCTTTGATTGTCCTCCTTATGAGTGGCGGTCGGGGACGAGCGATGGTCTTTTCCTACCAATCTATCCCCCTAGGAGCATGCGCGTAGTGCTTGGTTTTTGATGACTTGTAGATTTTTGCAATAAGTATGTGAGTTCTTTATGACTAATATTGAGTCCATGGATTATACGCACTCTTACCTTTCCATCATTGCTAGCCTCTTCGGTACCGTGCATTGCCCTTTCTCACATTGAGAGTTGGTGCAAACTTCGCTGGTGCATCCAAACCCCGTGATATGATATGCTCTTTCACACATAAACCTCCTTATATCCTCCTCAAAACAGCCACCATACCTACCTGTTATGGCATTTCCATAGCCATTCCGAGATATATTGCCATGGAACTTTCCACCGTTCCGTTTATCATGACACGTTCATCATTGTCATATTGCTTTGCATGATCATGTAGTTGACATCGTATTTGTGGCAAAGCCACCGTTCATAATTTTTTCATACATGTCACTCTTGATTCATTGCTATCCCGGTATACCGCCGGAGGCATTCATATAGAGTCATACTTTGTTCTAGTATTGAGTTGTAATCATTGAGTTGTAAATAAATAGAAGTGTGATGATCATCATTCATAGAGCATTGTCCCAAATAAAAAAAAGAGAGAAAGGCCAAAAATAAAAAGGAAGGCCCAAAAAAAGGGATAATGCTAGTATCCTTTTTTCCACACTTGTGCTTCAAAGTAGCACCATGATCTTCATGATAGAGAGTCTCTTGTTTTGTCAGTTTCATATACTAGTGGGAATTTTTCATTATAGAACTTGGCTTGTATATTCCAACAATGGGCTTCCTCAAATGCCCTAGGTCTTCGTGAGTAAGCAAGTTGGATGCACACCCACTTAGTTTCTTTTGTTGAGCTTTCATACATTTATAGCTCTAGTGCATCCGTTGCATGGCAATCCCTACTCCTTGCATTAACATCAATCAATGGGCATCTCCATAGCTCATTGATTAGACGCGTTGATGTGAGACTTTCTCCTTTTTTGTCTTCTCCACATAACCCCCATCATTATATTCTAGTCCACCCATAGTGCTATATCCATGGCTCACGCTCATGTATTGCGTGAAGGTTGAAAAAGGTTGAGATTACTAAAGTATGAAACAATTGCTTGGCTTGTCATCAGGGTTGTGCATGATGAGAGCATTCTTGTGTGATGAAAATGGAGCATGACTAAACTATATGATTTTGTAGGGATGAACTTTCTTTGGCCATGTTATTTTGAGAGGACATAATTGCTTAGTTAGTATGCTTGAAGTATTATTACTTTTATGTCAATATTAAACTTTTATCTTGAATCTTTCGGATCTGAATATTCATACCACAATTAAGAGAATTACATTGAAATTATGCCAACTAGCATTCCACATCAAAAATTCTGTTTTTATCATTTACCTACTCGAGGACGAGCAAGAATTAAGCTTGGGGATGCTTGATACGTCTCCAACGTATCTATAATTTTTGATTGTTACATGCTATATTATATTCTGTTTTGGATATTAATGGGCTTTATTATACACTTTTATATTATTTTTGGGACTAACCTATTAACCGGAGGCCCAGCCCAGAATTGCTGTTTTTTGCCTATTTCAGAGTTTCGCAGAAAAAGAATATCAAACGGAATGAAACCTTCGAGAACGTGATTTTCGGAACGAACGTGATCCAGAGGACTTGGACCTACGTCAAGACATCAACCAGGAAAGCACGAGGTAGGGGGCGCGCCTACCCCCCTGGGCGCACCCTCCACCCTCGTGGGCCCCACGTTGCTCCACCGACGTACTTCTTCCTCCTATATATACCTATGTACCCCCAAACTACCAGATACGGAGCCAAAACCTAATTCCACCGCCGCAACCTTCTGTACCCGTGAGATCCCATCTTGGGGCCTTTTCTGGAGCTCCGCCGGAGGGGGCATCGATCACGGAGGGCTTCTACATCAACACCATAACCTCTTTGATGATGTGTGAGTAGTTTACCTCAGACCTTCGGGTCCATAGTTATTAGCTAGATGGCTTCTTCTCTCTTTTTGGATCTCAATACAATGTTCTCCCCCTCTCTCGTGGAGATCTATTCGATGTAATCTTCTTTTGCGGTGTGTTTGTTGAGACCGATGAATTGTGGGTTTATGATCAAGTTTATCTATGAACAATATTTGAATCTTCTCTGAATTCTTTTATGTATGATTGGTTATCTTTGCAAGTCTCTTTGAATTATCAGTTTGGTTTGGCCTACTAGATTGATCTTTCTTGCAATGGGAGAAGTGCTTAGCTTTGGGTTCAATCTTGCGGTGTCCTTTCCCAGTGACAGTAGGGGCAGCAAGGCACGTATTGTATTGTTGCCATCGAGGATAACAAGATGGGGTTTATATCATATTGCATGAGTTTATCCCTCTACATCATGTCATCTTACTTAAAGCGTTACTCTGTTCTTATGAACTTAATACTCTAGATGCATGCTGGATAGCGGTCGATGTGTGGAGTAATAGTAGTAGATGCAGGCAGGAGTCGGTCTACTTGTCGCGGACGTGATGCCTATATACATGATCATACCTAGATATTCTCATAACTATGCTCAATTCTGTCAATTGCTCAATAGTAATTTGTTCACCCACCGTAATACTTATGCTCTCGAGAGAAGCCACTAGTGAAACCTATGGCCCCGGGGTCTATTTTCCATCATATTTAATCTCCCGACAACAAGCTATTTTTGACGCCGTTTTTATTTTGTTTTCTTTACTTTACATCTTTATCATAAAAATACCAAAAATATTATCTTATCATATCTATCAGATCTCACTCTCGTAAGTGACCGTGAAGGGATTGACAACCCCTTTATTGCGCTGGTTGCGAGGATTTATTCGTTTGTGTAGGTGCGAGAGACTTGTGTGTGGCCTCCTACTGGATTGATGCCTTGGTTCTCAAAACTGAGGGAAATACTTACGCTGCTTTACTGCATCACCCTTTCCTCTTCAAGGGAAAACCAACGCAGTGCTCAAGAGGTAGCACCCCGCTGTCAGGTGGAGGAATAATTATTTTGTGCGTAATAAGGAGGCACTTCCTTGCTGCGGCCGTGGACCCAGCTGTCAGCCTCTCCACGTACAGTCCACGTCCGATGGAAGCCGTTCTTTGACCACGTTGACCATGCCGCACCGAGAGCACTAGGGCGGTGGACGACGGCTAGGCCTAGGAAGGGGACGACGCGGAGCCGGGGAAGACCCGGTAGTGGATGCCCACGCGTAGAGGAGTATGAGGGTTCACTGGTTCGCTGCGGTGTGAGGCTGCCGTCGCCGTAGAATAACAGGGGGTGTGGGTGAGTAGAGGGATGGCCTGGCCAACGGTGGGAGTAGTAGGGGGCGGTGAGGCCTCCGCCGCATCGCAGCCGGCCACGGGAGGCAAGAGCACGAGGCACTACCGGCGCTGGTTTGGGCGGCTGGAGCAAGAAGACCAGAGGTTGAAGAAGCACTACGGCCGTTGGATGGACATCGTACGGTCACTGGAGCTAGAATCGTGCATATTGACTAAGTTGACAAAGCCCTCCGTCCCCGTCAACTTAGTTGGCCCACAAGTCAGCCTCCCACTATTGTGGGTCCCAGCTAGCAGGGGGGTATTCATTTTTTTGTGCGTAATAAGGAGGTACTTCCTTGCGTGCGAAGATATAGCTAGTGGGTCCGACCTGTCAGCGGTGGGAATGTTATTCGCGAAATACAGAGGCCCTTCCGGTGGGTCCCTGCTATCAGGTGGAGGAATCATTATTTTGCGCGTAATAAGGAGGCATTTCCTTGCGTGCGACCGTGGACCCAGCTGTCAGCCTCTCGACGCACAGTCTACTTCCGATGGTGTCGTTCGTTGACCATGTTGACCAGGTGTGACGCCCCCGATTTGACCGTACACTAATCATACACGCAAATGTGTACGATGAAGATCGAGGACTCATGGGAAGATATCACAACACAACTCTAGACACAAATTAAAATAAAACAAGCTTTATAGTACAAGCCAGGGGCCTCGAAGGCTCGAATACATAAGCTCGAAAACACAAGGGTCAGCGGAAGCAATAATATCTGAGTACAGACATAAGTTAAACAAGATTGCCTTAAGAAGGCTAGCACAAAAGTAGCAACGATCGAAAAGGCAAGGCCTCCTGCCTGGGACCTCCTAACTACTCCTCGAAGCCGAACTCCACGTAGAATCATCCTCGGGATCTCTAGCTCCTGGACTCCAGCATCTGGTTGCGACAACCAGGTATAGAAAGGGGGAAAGAGGGAGAAAAGCAACCGTGAGTACTCATCCAAAGTACTCGCAAGCAAGGAGCTACACTACATATGCATGGGTATATGTGTAAAGGGCCATATCGGTGGACTGAACTGTAGAATGCCAGAATAAGAGGGGGATAGCTAATCCTGTCGAAGACTACGCTTCTGGCCACCTCCATCTTGCAGCATGTAGAAGAGAGTAGATAGTAAGTTCACCAAGTATCATCGCATAGCATAATCCTACCTGGCGATCCCCTCCTCGTCGCCCTGTTAGAGAGCGATCACCGGGTTGTATCCGGCACTTGGAAGGGTGTGTTTTATTAAGTATCCGGTTCTAGTTGTCATAAGGTCAAGGTACAACTCCAAGTCGTCCTGTTACCGAAGATCATGGCTATTCGAAAAGATAAACTTCCCTGCAGGGGTGCACCACATAACCCAACACGCTTGATCCCATTTGGCCGGACACACTTTCCTGGGTCATGCCCGGCCTCGGAAGATCAACATGTCGCAGCCCCACCTAGGCACAACAGAGCGGTCAGCACGCCGGTCTAAATCCTATGGCGCAGGGGTCTGGGCCCATCGCCCATTGCACACCTGCACGTTGCGAACGCGGCCGGAAGCAGACCTAGCATAGCAGGCGTTCCAGTCCAATCCGACGCGCGCCGCTCAGTCGCTGACGTCACGAAGGCTTCGGCTGATACCACGACGTCGAGTGCCCATAACTGTTCCCGCATAGTTGGTTAGTGCGTATAGACTAAATGGCCAGACTCAGATCAAATACCAAGATCTCGTTAAGCGTGTTAAGTATCCACGAACGCCGACCAGGGCCAGGCCCACCTCTCTCCTAGGTGGTTTCAACCTGCCCTGTCGCTCCGCCACAAAGTAACAGTCGGGGGCCATCGGGAACCCAGGCCCACCTCTACCGAGATGGAGCCACCTGCCCCTTCAGCCCCCATCTCCGAACAGTATCATAAGTATTGTGACAGTATAAAGTATATAGCATATGCCCGTGATCACCTCCCGAAGTGATCATGGCCCAGTAGTATAGCATGGCAGACGGACAAGAGTGTAGGGCCACTGATGGAACTCTAGCATCCTATACTAAGCATTAGGATAGCAGGTAAAGGTATCAACAATTGTAGCAACAATGACAGGCTATGCAGCAGAATAGGCTTAACCAAAAGCAGTAACATGCTACGCTACTCTAATGCAAGCAGTATAGAGAAGGAATAGGCGATATCTGGTGATCAAGGGGGGGCTTGCCTGATTGCTCTGGCAAGAAGGAGGGGTCGTCAACACCGTAGTCGATCGGGGTAGCAGCAGCAGCGTCAGTCTCGTAGTTTACCGGAGAGAAGAGGGGGAAGAAACAATGAATACAATGCAAACAGATGCATATCGATGCATGACATAACAAGTAGCGGTGCCAAGTGTGCCCTAATGCGGTAGGAGGTGATACCGGCGAAGGGGGAAGACATCCGGGAAAGTATTCCCGGTGTTTCGCGTTTTCGGACAGATGAACCAGAGGGGGAAAGTTGCGTGTTTGCTATGCTAGGGATGTGTGGCGGGCGAACGGGCTGCGTATTCGGATTCGTCTCGTCGTTCTGAGCAACTTTCATGTAGAAAGTATTTCGATCCGAGTTACGGTTTATTTTATATTAATTTTAAAAGATTTAAAACATTTTTAGGATTTATCTAATTAATTTAATTCAACATTATCTAGAACAGTACATGCTGACATTATCATGACGTCAGCACGACGTCAGCAGTCAACAGAGGTGTTGACTGGGTCGCTGACGTGTGGGTCTGAGATGTCATTGATAGGTTAGGCTAAACTATAAGTTTAATTAAGTTAACTAACTAATTAGTTAGTTAAACAGGTAATTAATTAGTTAATTAATTAATTAATATTTTTATTTCATATTTTTTTTAATTTTTTTAATGTTCTGGGGGTGGGCCCCACGTGTCATTCGCCAAGGGGACCGATGTGGGTTAGCGGGCGCTGGGTGCGGGCATAGCCCGAACGGGCGTGTGCCCGAGAGGGCGCGAGGCGCGCACGATGCACGCAAGCGCCGGCGGTGGGGCGCGGGCGACTGGCCCCGGGCGAGGCCAGCAGGCGCACGGGCGGG
>NC_057808.1:365298211-365309380 GCF_018294505.1 Triticum aestivum | reverse complement strand
CGGCAACTCCAGGAGAGGGGCGAGGCCATGGCCGAGGTGGCCGGGGTAGGGGAGGCGATGGGAGCCGGAGCGCGGGCGAGCAGAGGCGGACGGGGCGTGCACGGTGGAAGTGGAGGCGGGGCACCGGCGAACTACAACTCCGATGTAGACGGCGTCTACGGGGCGAGCACGAGGTAGAAGAGAGGGGAGAGGAAGATATGCTCATAGTGCGCCTGCAGATGAGCAAAGTGAGCGCGAGGACGGGTTGTCAGAGTCGAATTCAAGGACGAAGTCGTCAGCGTCCGAGGAGGAAGAAGCCGACGGAGAGGGTGATGCAGAGGCGGTGAGCTTGAAGCCGGGGTCGGGGAAGGCACAGCAGAGCACATAGGAGCTCGTGGGCATGCTCCTAGGCGATGGCGAGGCCGTGGGGCGCGCGGGTGACGGCGCCCATGGCGACGGCGTCGATGGGGCGACGAGGCCTGGGGAGACCGGCGGGGATGAGGCGAGGCGACGGGGCGGCGCAGGTGGGGGTCCGCGAGTGCCTGGCAACGGCGGAGCGCCGGGGAAGGCAGAGGGCGCCGGGCGCTGAGGTGGTTGCCCCGATCCAGAAGGGGATCGGGGAGTGGGGAGGGAGCGAGGGGAGTAGGGAATCGGGGAGGGAGAAGTGGGAGGGGTTAGGGTTTCGGTTGGGTGGACCGGGGTTAAGTGGTGGGGGTTGTGGGCCGGCCCGTTCGGGCGGCACAGGCCAGCTGGGCCACGAGGCCCAACGGGGGAGGGGGGTCTGTTGTTCCTTTTTTTATTCTTTTCTGTTTTATTTTAGTTACATTTTATTTTAGTTTTAGTAGAAATTATCACTAACACCTAACTTGGTACCTTTAATTAAACTACTGCCACATCAATTCTCATCCCAATTAAAATAGTTTAATATTTTATAAAATTCAAAAGGCATTTATTTTATTATTTAACCCACAGTTTTAATTATTTTGAACACTTAAACATTTTATTAAATTTAGGTTTCTCCACCACAATTACCCATGCATTATCTGGCACCTTTAGAACATAAAAGTTTTATGTTTGAAAACTTTTACTATTTGACTTAAATTCAAAGTTGAATTTGGATCGGTTCTGAACTAACGCGAGATTAGCAACAGTAACCGAGATGACGTGGCATCGTTAACGTGGGATTACTGTAGCTTAATTATCCGGGCGTCACAATTCTCCTCCACTACAAGAAATCTCATCCCGAGATTTAAGGGGTGTGTAAGGGGGAGAGATCTGGTTACGAAATTCTAACGAAACTTCTCGGACTTGGTTGCTCTTCTCGAAGAGGTCTATCCATTACGTGGATGTCTTCATTACTCTGCTTCAGGTCATCATGATGAAGTCGACATCCTTTCTTCGGGAACTTCATCGTACTTACAAAAGAATAAAGGGTGGGTATTCCGGGAGAACGAACTCTACATGGTCGCTTATCTAGTAGATAACTCCAGGGATGTGGTAGAAAGTATCTCTCGAATTGAAACTCGGGAAAATCACCGAGAGAGATAAAAGAAGGCGTGAGAAGTTTTAAGCGGGTGGGTAATCATTTAGCGCGCAACCGAGAGTGTGAATGGGGTTCAGAGCAACCGGGAATAAGCATTGTGTCTGATACCAGACTTGATGATCTTTCGGGAGGTGGCTCGTGAATTATATACGAGGCCACGCTCGAGGAATATCTTTTGCAATAGGATCTACAAGAGAGTCAGGTTTCGATCCTGTGGAACTGTGGGTTATGGGCCCACCATGTGGGTTAAAAGTAGAAAGAGCGGTGACATCTTGCATGGTCATGATAGCAAGGCGGGTCAGAGGGTAGCCTGTCGATTATGTCGGCAACAACGCCGGTACCAAGGGCGAGGGACGAAGAGAACCATTTTCCTGCTCGTTGAACGAGGCAGACCAATAGGCAAGGTTCTCGTCCATCGGTGGCTACCGGAATGTCATCAACAAAAGTAACAGGGCCTTTCTGACAGAATTGTACACCGAGGTGTTTACAAAAGCAGGAGAATATTACTGCTTAGATCATATAGATCACATGAAAGGTTAAACCGAACAATGGAAAGGAAATTGTGATCAACAGATTAAACAGAACAACAGAAAGGAAATTGTGTTTAAACACATATTTCAGGGGGTATATCCTTCCCAAGGACAAGCAGGACATGGCATACAGGGTAGGAGAGCAAGTACCCAACCATTCAGATAAGAGGCAAGGATTATCAAGATGTTACCCATACAACGGTGTTTGGATAACTGACCAAGAAACATTTAGCATTGGGCTTCAAATGTTCTTATTGAAAAGCGGAGTACCACAGAGAAGCATCGAGATAGCATTGACATGGCCTTCAAGCAAAGGTCAGACTTTGGATACACAAAGGATCCATTAGGAACAACTCATAGATTAAATCTTACAATTTCCTCATGGAAGAATGGTTATCCTAGCAAAAGAAAGTATAAAGATAGTTCCTCCAGCCAGGGGTGCTAGGCATGACATCATATTATAGGGTCATCAAAGGACCAACATCAAAACTCCTGGAAGGTTGTCCCAACCATCATATCTGACCGAGATTCAGATCCGATTGGTGTCATGATACCTCAGACTCAGGATGTCTGAGAAGAAAAGGTGCAACACAAATTGACAAGATGACATTGTAAGATCCTCGGGAAATTAACTATGGTAGCGAGTTTTCGAAACAAGAGTTCATCATTAAATCAAGGAGAGGGTGAGGAGGTGACTGATGGACTCAGCGCCAATCCCTTGAGAATTCCAAGAAGATGGAGTTCCACAATCATGTGAACAAGGAGATAACATTTGTCAAATCAAATGGTATAATGATGTATGCTCGAGGAAAACATACACAATTTAACAATGATAGAAGGGTGCACCCTAAATTCTGGACTAGGTAGCACGATCAATGTTTGAATGATGATTCAATAAGCAATAGACTTAGAATGAACTATAGACCAATAACTTCAAAGCAATAGGGTTGCTAGAAGTTTAGAATTTACACATCATAGACCATTTGTCGGTATTCCGGTTAGAAACAACACGGGGACCAAGAAAAGAATGGTGATGGTAATAAGTATCACTTGTATCAAGAATTCTTAAGGGTGGTGAATTCCTCGCAACATTCTTGACATAAAATATGATAGTGCTCCATGGTAGGACATAAGCTGGATAGCAAGGAGCTCCATAACATGAACAAGTATGTGTTGGAGGGAAGGCAATAATGTTGTCGATGATAACACAAACCATCGAGGGGGCAATCATGGAATTTCTCATCAGGAACTCAATGTATGTCTCGAAAGACGTTAAAATGCTGACGATGATCACGACACATTTGTCGAGGGGTTTCAAGAAGATGTAATCGATCGGCGATGACATCAAGCCAAGGGAATGGTGAAGCAAAAGGTTATTATAACCATAGATAAGATGCCATCTCAGAATTCAGAGTTGTCTCTTAAGACGAACAAAAAGATGCTGAAAGTCGATGTAATCTTAGAGCACTGTTGGAATTATGTCCCAGAGATGAAGGACATAGGTAGAATGTTCAAGCAGTTAGCCTGATGATGATGATGTAGCCAATCAGCTGGGAATGACAAGATCGAGTACAACTCGTAAGCAATGAAGATTACTAAGAGTTGTTGAATCGCAGTGCAGACTCAATTCAGTTTTCGGTGTCTTTGAGTGTTTAATAACTCAGAGCCCATGAAAAATTTGAATCAGTGAGAATGTAGTACTTGATGAAGAACTCATAAGAAGTTATGTAGTTCCGTGATAATCTCGAGATATCAGGGGGTAATACTCGATGACAGATCGAAGTAGAGGTTGGACTGGGGTATTGCTCTGCAGAAGACAAGTGCTTAAACTTGCACGAGAAATGGTAATTAAAGGAGAACGTGGTCGGAACCACGATTGCAAAAAGGTCAGATCCCAGATATAAGGTGAACTAATACCAAGGGAATAATTAATGTAAGAGAAGCTTTAATGATAAGATCTACATCGTGTCCATGGGCATGAACACAGAGTTCAAGGTCGACTCCCACTTCTTCAATGCATAACCTTTCATCCACTGCTCTATTAAAGTGATTTGAGTGCGAAGACCTACTTGGTGAATTACCAGAGGAGTATGAACCTTGAAAAACTTTCGGGTTCTCAAGGATTAGGGGAAGGCATAGGTTCAACCCATCGGGCATCTTAGTAAAATATACCACAACTCCAGGAGTAATTCATACAAGCTCAAAGCAGCACATGGTTGAGAAAGTAGAGGATACAATTTTCCAAAGGCATTATGTATCCGAGAAAAGACTCACAAAGTTATTGAATATGAAGGACATTGCGGATAAAATCCCATAAAGGATCTGGTGGCCACAAAGGTTCTGGTGTGAGTATCGGCACACAACCAGAGGAAGAAAGAATGCAAGGAGATCAGTTTTATAAGAACAACTGACTAATTCAAAGCTCAAATGCAAAGGTATTATGATTTACAAATCAAGGGATCAGAAGCAAAGCGCTCTGATTAAGGATGGGTAAGTTGAGTAGACTTAGGAGTACGGTCGACGGCAATTTGATTGGTTGAGAACCAGCTCCTGTTCAAAATTGCGTCTGAGTCGAAAGGGCGAATTCTAGGATTCATTGAGGATTGTGAGCAACCGCAACATATTGAATCAACGGACTAAAAATGATAATGACAAAGGATACCAATAAGATTACTAGATTATGGGATTAACCATAACGTTAGCAAGCAAGAATTTCAAGAGCAATAGGCTGCTGAGGATTTTCCGGAAGATCAAAAATTGTATTTCGAAGACTTTTCTGAAATACATGAATCAACTGGGGATTAGCGGAACTCGGTAAGTGCGAGAAATTATCCGCAGGGGTATTCATGTGGCAAGGAACTGCAAGGCAGTAGCTCAAAGGATTCTCGGAACAACGGAGAGCAGTTCAGGGCATCTTGTAAATAACAAGATCAATGGGATTAACTGCAAGAATGGCAAGTGTATGCAGTTATCCATAAGGATATAAAAATGGTAGGGGATAGCAAAAAGCGGTGAGCATAAAGTCTTGAGAGAACATCGAAGAGTATCTTCGGAATCCTTCGGTGCACCAAGCAATCATCTGGAGTGAGGGGCTCTCCGGGAGGAAGTAAGTATGAGAACCTAGAGTTAGCGTTGGTAAAATCATTTAACCCGAATAGAAGAACGATCAAAATCCCGGAGTATAGATGAGGAATAAAAGATCCTAATACCACCCAATTGGCGACGTGGGCCCATGGGCCGCACAGCCAAGTTAGTAAAACAATTTTCATCGACTACACTCAACTTTGGCCAAGGAGTTGGAAAGGGGGATTCCTACAGGCAGTTGGCTCTGATACCAACTTGTGACGCCCCCGATTTGACCGTACACTAATCATACACGCAAATGTGTACAATCAAGATCGAGGACTCACGGGAAGATATCACAACACAACTCTAGACACAAATTAAAATAAAACAAGATTTATATTACAAGCCAGGGGCCTCGAAGGCTCGAATACATAAGCTCGAAAACACAAGGGTCAGCGGAAGCAATAATATCTGAGTACAAACATAAGTTAAACAAGATTGCCTTAAGAAGGCTAGCACAAAAGTAGCAACGATCGAAAAGGCAAGGCCTCCTGCCTGGGACCTCCTAACTACTCCTCGAAGCCGAACTCCACGTAGAATCATCCTCGGGATCTCTAGCTCCTGGACTCCAACATCTGGTTGCAACAACCAGGTATAGAAAGGGGAAAAGAGGGAGAAAAGCAACCGTGAGTACTCATCCAAAGTACTCGCAAGCAAGGAGCTACACTACATATGCATGGGTATATGTGTAAAGGGCCATATCGGTGGACTGAACTGCAGAATGCCAGGATAAGAGGGGGATAGCTAATCCTATCGAAGACTACGCTTCTGGCTACCTCCATCTTGCAGCATGTAGAAGAGAGTAGATGGTAAGTTCACCAAGTATCATCGCATAGCATAATCCTACCCGGCGATCCCCTCCTTGTCGCCCTGTTAGAGAGCGATCACCAGGTTTTATCTGGCACTTGGAAGGGTGTGTTTTATTAAGTATCCGGTTCTAGTTGTCATAAGGTCAAGGTACAACTCCAAGTCGTCCTGTTACCGAAGATCACGGCTATTCGAATAGATAAACTTCCCTGCAGGGGTGCACCACATAACCTAACACGCTTGATCCCATTTGGCCGGATACACTTTCCTGGGTCATGCCCGGCCTCGGAAGATCAACACGTCGCAGCCCCACCTAGGCACAACAGAGCGGTCAGCACGCTGGTCTAAATCCTATGGCGCAGGGGTCTGGGCCCATCGCCCATTGCACACCTGCACGTTGCGAACGCGGCCGGAAGCAGACCTAGCATAGCAGGCGTTCCAGTCCAATCCGGCGCGCGCCGCTCAGTCGCTGACGTCACGAAGGCTTCGGCTGATACCACGACGTCGAGTGCCCATAACTGTTCCCGCGTAGTTGGTTAGTGCGTATAGACCAAATGGCCAGACTCGGATCAAATACCAAGATCTCGTTAAGCGTGTTAAGTATCCGCGAACGCCGACCAGGGCCAGGCCCACCTCTTTCCTAGGTGGTCTCAACCTGCCCTGTCGCTCCGCCACAAAGTAACAATCGGGGGCCGTCGGGAACCCAGGCCCACCTCTACCGGGATGGAGCCACCTGCCCCTTCAGCCCCCATCTCCGAACAGTATCATAAGTAATGTGATAGTATAAAGTATATAGCATATGCCCGTGATCACCTCCCGAAGTGATCACGGCCCAGTAGTATAGCATGGCAGACGGACAAGAGTGTAGGGCCACTGATGGAACTCTAGCATCCTATACTAAGCATTAGGATAGCAGGTAAAGGTATCAACAATTGTAGCAACAATGATAGGCTATACAGTAGAATAGGCTTAACCGAAAGCAGTAACATGCTACGCTACTCTAATGCAAGCAGTATAGAGAAGGAATAGGCGATATCTGGTGATCAAGGGGGGCTTGCCTGATTGCTCTGGCGAGAAGGAGGGGTCGTCAACACCGTAGTCGATCGGGGTAGCAGCAGCAGCGTCAGTCTCGTAGTCTACCGGAGAGAAGAGGGGGAAGAAACAATGAATACAATGCAAACAGATGCATATCGATGCATGACATAACAAGTAGCGGTGCCAAGTGTGCCCTAATGCGGTAGGAGGTGATACCGGCGAAGGGGGAAAACATCCGGGAAAGTATTCCCGGTGATTCGCGTTTTCGGACAGATGAACCAGAGGGGGAAAGTTGCGTGTTTGCTATGCTAGGGATGTGTGGCGGGCGAACGGGCTGCGTATTCGGATTCGTCTCGTCGTTCTGAGCAACTTTCATGTAGAAAGTATTTCGATCCGAGTTACGGTTTATTTTATATTAATTTTAAAAGATTTAAAACATTTTTAGGATTTATCTAATTAATTTAATTAAACATTATCCAGAACAGTACATGCTGACATCATCATGATGTCAGCACGACGTCAGCAGTCCACAGAGGTGTTGACTGGGTCGCTAACGTGTGGGTCCCAGATGTCATTGATAGATTGGGCTAAACTATAAGTTTAATTAAGTTAACTAACTAATTAGTTAGTTAAACAGGTAATTAATTAGTTAATTAATTAATTAATATTTTTATTTCATCTTCTTTTTTTTTTATTTTTTTAACGTTCTTGGGGGGGCTGGGTCCCACGTGTCATTCGCCAAGGGGACCAATGCGGGTTAGCGGGCGCTGGGTGCGGGCATAGCCCGAACGGGCGTGTCCCCGAGAGGGCGCGAGGAGCGCACGATGCACGCAAGCGCCGGCGGTGGGGCGCGGGCGACTGGCCCCGGGCGAGGCCAGCAGGCGCACGGGCGGCCGGTGTAGGCCGCGGGGCGCGCGTGGCTAACGGCCAGCGGCGACGCCAGGAGAGGGGCGAGGCCATGGCCGAGGTGGCCGGGGCAGGGGAGGCGATGGGAGCCGGAGCGCGGGCTAGCAGAGGCGGACGGGGCGTGTGCGGCGGCAGTGGAGGCGGGGCACTGGCGAACTACAACTCCGATGTAGACGACGTCTACGGGGCAAGCACGAGGTAGAAGAGAGGGGAGAGGAAGATATGCTCACAGTGCGCCTGCAGATGAGCAAAGTGAGCGCGAGGACGGGTTGTCAGAGTCGAATTGAAGGATGAAGTCGTCGGCGTTCGAGGAGGAAGAAGCCGACGGAGAGGGTGATGCAGAGGCGGTGAGCTTGAGGCCGGGGTCGGGGAAGGCAGAGCAGAGCACATAGGAGCTCGTGGGCATGCTCCTAGGCGATGGCGAGGCCGTGGGGCGCGCGGGTGACGGCGCCCATGGAGACGGCGTCGATGGGGCGACGAGGCCTGGGGAGACCGGCGGGGATGAGGCGAGGCGACAGGGCGGCGCAGGTGGGGGTCCGCGAGTGCCTGGCAACGGCGGAGCACCGGGGAAGGCAGAGGGCGTCGGGCGCTGAGGTGGTTGCCCCGATCCAGAAGGGGATCGGGGAGTGGGGAGGGAGCGAGGGGAGTGGGGAATCGGGGAGGGAGAAGTGGGAGGGGTTAGGGTTTCGGTTGGGTGGACCGGGGTTAAGTGGTGGGGGTTGTTGGCCGGCCCGTTCAGGCGGCACAGGCCAGCTGGGCCACGAGGCCCAGCGGGGGGGGTCTGTTGTTCCTTTTTTATTCTTTTCTGTTTTATTTTAGTTACATTTTATTTTAGTTTTAGTAGAAATTATCACTAACACCTAACTTGGTACCTTTAATTAAACTACTGCCACATTAATTCTCATCCCAGTTAAAATAGTTTAATATTTTATAAAATTCAAAAGGCATTTATTTTATTATTTAACCCACAATTTTAATTATTTTGAACACTTAAACATTTTATTAAATTTAGGTGTCTCCACCACAATTACCCACGCATTATCTGGCACCTTTAGAACATAAAAGTTTTATATTTGAAAACTTTTACTATTTGACTTAAATTCAAAGCTGAATTTGGATCGGTTCTGAACTAACGCGAGATTAGCAACAGTAACCGAGATGACGTGGCATCGTTAACGTGGGATTACTGTAGCTTAATTATCCGGGCGTCACACCAGGCCGCGCCGAGCGCATCCAAGGTGGTGGACGACGGCGAGGCCCCGGTCAGCAACGAGCCGAAGATGGGAAGACGCGGGAGTAGAGTCGCAGACGGAGAGGTGTACGAGGGTTAACTGGTTCTGGTGCAGTGTGGTTCGGCAGTCGATGGAGAAGAACATGAGGTGTGGATGGGTGGAGGGATGGCCTGGCCAATGGTGGAGTAGCGCTTCACAGCGAAGCGTGCTAAGCAGAGCTGCTAGCAGCAGGAGGCGGGAGCAGGTGGTCCCGGCGGCACTGGAGGAAGAAGACAAGAGATTGAAGATGGATGCCGGTCGTTGGATGTAAATCCAACGACTAACGATGTCAGAATCATTTGTTGACTAAGTTGACAACGACTTGCATTGGCTTCGACCTATTGGCCCAGATTTCAGCCTCCAAAAATGTGGCACGTATTCAACCCATTTTTTCAGAATTTACAGTCTTTTTTGCGGGGTAGAATTTACAGTCCATTTGATCTCTTTTTTTTGAACTACAGTCCATTAGCTGGGCTGGGTGAACAAATAATGTAGCATCCATGCGGCCCATTTATGTTTTTCCTAAAAAATTACAGGCCATTTGCACTTTCTCGAAATACACGATTTTGCTGGGCTTATTCTAATTATAATGTTGGGGTGGGCGCAGCAATGTTATCAAAAAATAAACAGGGGCTGAGCATTTTGTTATATATATATATTTAAATAATAAGTGATTTATTATTACATTGGTCCTTAAATCTTACCAAGCTTTTGTACACAATCACTAGGATTTTCGTTGCCAAAAAAAATCCAGGATTTTATTGTTAAGAAATTATTTTTATAAGTTAATAAGATGTGGGATATTGTTTTCTTACATATGTAAGTATCTGTTATATATATGATGACAATAACAATAATATATAATAACATATACAATAATTTAAATATATATAATATAGTTAGAAGGGAAACATAAGTTGGACCAGGCGTTCCTATTCTTATATAGAAAAATACAACAGACCTCTACGTTTTCTTCAAAAAAAAAAAATATAAATTGGGCTGCCGATGTTTCAGGAAAAATTAAACCTTGGATGGGAGGTCCATAGGCAGGTCGATACAGGACGGCCCTCAAGAAAACACAAACAGGCCTATGGACCTCCCATCCGAGGTCGTGGGCTGCGCATGTTAAAAAAGAAAGCCTAGACGGGGCAGCCCAAAACCCAGCTGATACTTGCTGCCCCAGTGATAATAAATGATACCTGCCAGCTCCCCGGCTTCGTTGTGAATTTATCTCCTATAGTAACTACGTTGAAGCACCTAAAAAAATGTAACTATGTTGACAAACCCGTGGGCCCCAACATCAGTATAGCATTAGGAGGAAGTATTTTTTCGATGAGGCCCTTGCTTGCGTATGGCCATAGACCTGGTGAGTCCCGACTGTCCGCCTCTCCACATACAGTCCTCTCCAGATTCCTCTTGTTTGTTCAGCATGTTCACAACGGCAGACAGCGGCGTCCCTCGTTTTCTCTGTTTTTCGCACACTCGACATTGTGTGGGCATCATGAAAATAGCATATCTTTTTGACTGTGCATCATATGAAGATGTGCTATGCATGAATGTTGATCAGCATGATGTTAACTGGCTGGTAGTTCCAGTTTCGGCCATGAATAAAACTTCCAGCATGATGTTCACACTGTTTGAAAAGGCCGTGTTAATATAAATGCTCTGCCTCTGAAAGTTGCAGTTTCTTATCTGAAACTGAACTTGGAGTTTCTTATCTGAAACTGAAACTTGCAGTTTCTTCTCTGAGAATCACATTGTCTGCACTTTTATACTCCTATGAAACTACATTTTTTAAGTGCTAAAAATAGATCTCTAGAATTCATAAAATACTTCATATGCTCAATACTGCAAATCTGAAATTCAAAAGACATTCATATCTGAAAATACTCTCAAAATACACAACACAAAACACAATTCACAACCTGCAAATACTAACAACCCTAAGCTCCTCCTGACAATTCACAACCTG
>NC_057808.1:365270590-365298030 GCF_018294505.1 Triticum aestivum | reverse complement strand
CCCGTGAGACGATGTGAACGGCGAGGGAGAGGATGGCGGGGAAGCGTCGTTAGGCCAACTGTTTTTCTCCTCTTGCAGTTGGGTTCGGTCGATGAAGACTCCACCGGCTCGCTCTGGCACGACACCCTCACAAACGGCACCCTGTAGATGCTCGATCCTTCAATCTCTAGTGGATGCTCCATCTGGGATCGATACTCCCACCACCGCTCCCTCACGATCGGATTCGGTGAATCTGTTTGCTCCATGGCCTAGAGGAGCAGCTCTATGTACTCCTGCGCGACTCCCTCCGGGAGTATCGCCGCCTTTTCGCTCTGTTGCAGATATTTGGCCATGGATGTCGCCGTCGCCGCTACTTGGTCCTTGTTGTCAAACCAAGACTGTATCTCCAACATCCTAGCTAGCTTCACAGGGTCACCGTCTATGATCCTCACGTATCGGTTGTACTCCTCCATCGATCTACTTCTCCACAGCGCCTTCACTCGCCGGTGGTGGATTTTTAATGGAAGAGGAGAGGAGCAGCGCTGGTTTTGGTTTAGAACGGGAGAGGAGCGACGCTGGTTTTGGATTGGAACAGGAGAGGAGGGGCGGTGGTTTTGAAATGGAAGAGGAGAGGAGCGGCGCTGGATTTAGATTGGAATAGGAGAGGAGCGGCGGTGGTTTAAGAGGAGAAGAGCGGAAGAGCGGCGCTGGTCTTGGAAGTTTTTTTTGTTTAGCGTATTTTGGGTCAAAGTTTGACCACGTACTCTATTTGACAAGCAAAATGTGAATGCATGTCACCAAAAATTGTATCGTTTGGTTCGTATCTGAATGTACTTTCGAATTATATTATTTTTGCAACGTATAACATATATTTTATTTGCGAAAATCATGGTCAATTATGACCCAGAATAAAAGGGAGACTAGTTAATGTGGGGTCGCTTTCTTAATTGAAGGGTAAATTGATTTTTATTTTGATCCAGTCACAGCGCGCCGGCCCTCTCATCCAATCCTAAATCGCTGCCGCACGCTCCTCTCCCTCTTCTCCATTGCAAAACCACCTCCTCTCCTCTCCATCATCTCCATTCCAAAACCACCGTCTCGCCTCTCCCTCTTCTCCATTGCAAAATCACCTCCTCTCTCCTCGGACGAGGATCCCCTGACGTAGCCCATCCTTCCATTGAGACACTGACACATGGGTCCCACCAAGCGTGGGGCCCACCTGTCAGCGACCGAAAGGCAGGGGAACCTCTCCTCTCCATCATCTCCATTCCAAAACCACCATCTCGCCTCTCCCTCTTCTCCATTTCAAAACCACCCCTCTCCTCTCCATCATCTCCATTCCAAAACCACCGTCTCGCCTTCCCTCTTCTCTATTGCAAGACCACCGTCTCTCCTCCCATCTTCCAAAGCTAGCACCGGACCACTCAGAAGGACATCTATGGAGGGGATGCAGCAGCGAATCAGGCAGATCGCCGGCGGCGACCAGGCAAAGTTAGCCAGGTTGAAGGAGATCCTTACTTGGTTTGACAATGAGTGGGAGATTTCGAGGACGGTGAGGGCCATGTGGCAATGTATGCGAAAGAGCGAGACGACGACGATGTACTCCTCGGCGGCAGTCACGCCGCAGTCCTTCGAGTTCATCGAGTATCTCCTCTGGGCGATGGAGTAGACAAATTCGCCCGAGGCAAAAGTCAGGCGGAGGTGGTGGGCGTACAGGTCGAAGGTCGAGCACCCAGAGGATAACGAATCGATCGAGTACGGTGTGCCGTTCGTGAGGGTGCAGAGCCAGCTGGATCCACAGGAGTATTCGTTCTCCCACCGCAAGAGAAGACCGGATGGCGCGACGTCGCTTCCCCGCCGTTCTCCATGGTTCCCTCGACGCTCGCCTCGTTTCAACAGCGTCAGTAGGGTTTAAGGTAAGCTTCGCACTAACCTAATCTTCCATCTGCTCATGCTTACAATCAGTGTGACAACTAATAAAAATCATTCTTACAATCAGTCTCCGAGTACTACGCCAATCACCCTAAAATAGCTTTGGA
This sequence comes from Triticum aestivum, assembly GCF_018294505.1. Taxonomy (NCBI): domain Eukaryota; kingdom Viridiplantae; phylum Streptophyta; class Magnoliopsida; order Poales; family Poaceae; genus Triticum; species Triticum aestivum. Next base: position 365,296,012 of record NC_057808.1, on the reverse strand, counting down.
CCTTTGGGTCAAAGTTGTGACACTGTGTACAAATAAAGAAAAATAGATTGGTGCTTCTTTCAGAAAAGAGTACACCCCTAGAAAACTGCCAATATAAGCTACTAGTATTTTTTTTAAGTCTAAGCTACTAGTATTTGGTTAGAGGATTTGCTGCCGAGAAAGATCTGTCCACAGTGAGCGCCACAGATCCCACTGATGGTGGTGGATGCCAATGCTTAGATGGAGCAGGGTTGGTGTCGGTAATTTTTACTTGGCACCTCGCACTCTGCATATATGCCGGTTCCATCCGTACATTTGTGTAGTTCCACCAAAATGGAGCTGAATAACCCTGTTTGCACAGATAATGAAAAGGCGTGATTACATTATAGTGGCACTAGTTGATGAAACATACACTAATAAACAGAAGAAAATATTACATCATACTGGAAATCGACCCAAGTCTCCCCGATAAACCTTCTGCCAGTGATGAACATCAGTGTACAGCGGTAGTACAAGGAGGGGCCTTGAGACATTCAAATCTCTATTTTTGTGCATGTCAACTAAAATTAAGCACCCCAGTTTGCAGAAACGCTTAAACATTAACAATGGGACTAGTTGATGAAACATATGAAAGAACATGTTGTGCCCCCATGTTTGGTTTTGGTAATTGATGACAATCTCTATGGACTAATGGTTGCCTTGAGTTATATTTGAAGGTTTTGTCCATAGGCTTTTCTTGGAGTACATGTGTTGGTTTCAAGGAGAGTTTGTGTTGACCAAGGTGCTATTAAGGAATTATCCAAAGATTGATCATGTGAGAGTTGAGCTTATTGCAAGCTTGTCTTGAAAAAGAAGATTGTGTGATCATTCATGCTTATCTTCAAGACATCATCCAAATGAACAGAGTTGGAAAGAGTCAAGGTTGATCAAGACTAAGTCAAGAGTGAATCAAGTTGATCAACTCACAAAGCGTAGAAGATGTATCAAGAGGGATCAAGTGATCCCATGGTATGGTAAGCATTGTCCATTGCACTTTGTGTACTAACCCATGGTCTATGTGAGAGTTCTATGTGGGGTTAGGTATGTGTCCATGGGCTTGCGTCAAGAGGAAGATATCATACAACCCATGGAAAGGATGACATCAAGTGGTGATCGTCATCAAGATTGCCGTGTGCAAGTTCAGGTGGAGCATCACGAAGAGATCAAGTTCTTGAAGCTTGCCATCCATTGTGGTGTCAATGGACTTGTGAAGATGTGCCGAAGAGTGGCTCACCCATAGTGGAGTATGGGGGAGCAATCATCTAGTCTCCATCGACCCAACGCAATCAAGAAAGGTGGTCCATCTTAAGGAGGACAAGATCGTCATCATCTAGCTCAAGTGGATCATGTGCAAGGCAAAGGTTTGCCCTTGATAGGTTTTCTATTTTACCGGTCTCATGGTGGTAGTTGGAAGACCGGGTTATAGGATCGTTTGCCGTACTATCAAGGGGGGCTCTCAAGTTGGTAGCTTGATCGTATCGTTAGTAGAGAGCTCAAACCATTGCATCCTTGCATCATGTTTCTTGGTTATTGTTTGGTTCTCTTTGTGAGTCTTAGAGCTTATGGTCATCTTGATGACAAGCTTGAGTTCATCGAAAACGGAGTTCACATGCTTCTTCTATTGCGGTTTCGGTGTTGGAGGTCTTACCGGTCTCTTTCGAGGAAGGGTTCTCACCTTTTTCTTATGGGCCTTTTCTAATTTGCTTCTTTTTGTTATTTCTATCAAGATTGTGTTAGCCCTTGTCGCTAGCTTTCCAACAAACTTGGTTTCGTTGAATCCGGAGTCCGTTTGCAGAAGTTGTGGTAGTTTTGGTGTTCTGAAAAGGCTGCAATGGTACTACCGCGGACAGGAGCGGATGTAATTTTTTACTACCGCTCTTGGGAGCGGTACTACCGCGGCTACTTCCGTGGCTACTTCCGCTCCGGACCAAAAACACGTCACAAGTCCAGCGGTGGTAGGCACGGATGTATTTTTTTAGTACCGCTCGCAAGCAGTAGTACCGCTACCCCTAGCGGTAGTACCGTGAGGTCAAGAGGTACTACCGCTCCGACGGTTCTTCTGGCTTTTTTGCCTCCTCGCTGTTGTGTTTCAAAGGGCTACTACGGCCCTAGCGGTAGTACCGCTCCTTGGAGCGGTAGTACCGCTCGGTGCGGGCTGTGAGCATAACGGTTGGATTTTTCCCCACCTATAAAAGGGGGTCTTCTTCCCCAATGAACCTTATCTCTTGAGCTCGTGTTCTTCCCCCATTGTTGACCTTCTTCGAGCTTTCTAACTCTCAATCCCTCCATGGATTCTTGCTAGTTTTTGAGGGAAAAGAGAGAGGAGACCTAGATCCACATTTCCACCAATCACTTTCTCCTCTATGTCAGGGGAACCCATTGGATCTAGTTCTTGGAGTTCTTGGTGTTCTCCGTCTTGTTCTTCCTCTCATTTTCCTCCATAGCATTAGTTGCTTCGGTGGGATTTGAGAGAGAAGGACTTGGGCACTCCGTGTGCCCTTGCCATTGCATTTGGTGCATCAGTTTGAGTTCTCCACGGTGATACGTGGAAGTTACAAGTTGAGAAGCTTATTACTCTTGGGTGCTTGGTACCCTTGAGCTTCTTCCTCTTGGGTGCTTGGGCGCCCTCGACGGTTGGTGGTGTTCGGAGCTCAATCATTGTGGTGTAAAGCTCCGGGCAAGCGTCGGGGTCTCCAATTAGGTTGTGGAGATCGCCCTGAGCAATTTGACGGGTTTCGGTGACCGCCCCCAAGGGTTGCCAAAGTGTACGGGTTCGGTGACCGCCCCCAAGGGTTGCCATTTGTACGGGTTTGGTGACCGCCCTCAAGGGTCCCTTAGTGGAATCACGGCATCTTGCATTGTGCGAGGGCTTGAGGAGATTACGATGGCCCTAGTGGCTTCTTGGGGAGCATTGTGCCTCCACACCGCTCCGAACGGAGATTAGCATCCGCAAGGGTGTGAACTTCGGGATACATCGTCGTCTCCGCGTGCCTCGGTTATCTCTTACCCGAGCTCTTTACTTATGCACTTTACTTTGTGATAGCCATATTGTTTCTTGTCATATATCTTGCTATCACCTAGTAGTTTATCTTGCTTAGCATAAGTTGTTGGTGCACATAGGTGAGCCTAGTTGTTGTAGGTTTTGTGCTTGACAAATTAACCGCTAGGTTTATTCCGCATTTGTTCAAGCCTAAACCGTAATTATTTTAAAGCGCCTATTCACCCCCCTCTAGGCGACATCCTCGATCTTTCAATTGGTATCAGAGCCTCGTCTCTCTTTGTTAGGCTTAACCACCTAGAGAGTAAAGATGTCGACTAGGGGATTAGGATTCTCTGACACTCTTAGTTTCGATGGCACAAATTTTGATGTTTGGGTAATTCACATGCTTAATCTCTTTAGGTTCATGGACCCAAATTTAGAGCGAATTGTAGATATGGGTTTTTCTCCTCCAAAAGATCCCCAAAGATTATATTTAGAGGATGAGAAAAACTCTTATCTCAATGCTCAAGCTTCTAATGTGCTTTTCGATGCTTTGAGCAATGTAGTTATATTTCAACTCATGCCGTTCCGGGATGCTCATGAGTTGTGTACAAAGCTTGAAGATAAATATGGTGTGTCCAAGTTTTGTGGGGATGATTGTTCTCCCTCCACCTCCGACCGTGTTGCTTTCTCAACTTCTACTACATCACCCACATGTGGTTTGCCACAAGGTAATGATATGGTGAGTAGTGGTGGTCATTGCAATGATGATAGTGTGTTTATCATTGATGACTCTTCATCACTATCTTATTGCAATGCTCCATTGTTGGACTTTAACACTTCGTGCACCTTACATGTTTCTCATGCTTGTGTTGATAGTCCGTGCATATCCTGTAGAAATTGCTTGACTAAATCTCATGATGATATGCTTGCTATATCTTGTTGCCATGATAAAAATGCATGTATTTCCTCGAGTTGTTGTACTAAAAATGTAGAGGAAACCCAACACTCCATGGAACAAGACGTGGTCTTGAATGGTGCTTCAAGGGATCCTACATCATCATCTATTGCATTTTGCCTTATGGCCAAGGCTTCAAAGGTATCTCCCACTTTGAATCCCAATATATCTTGTGATGATATTGATGATGGCAAGAGTGATGATGATGTCGATTATGATGAAGAGAATGATGATGTTGCCTCCTTAAAAATTAAGGGGGAAATGATTTTTAAAGCTCTTCTTAAGAATAAAATTGCTCGTTCCAACTTCATGGAAATCATGTCTATTGCTATTGAGGGCAAGAAATATATTGATGAGTTGGAATCTCGTCTTGAGGAGCATGAGGTCACCATTGATAAAATGGAAGGTCATGAGCGTGATTACGCTAATGAGATTGCGGACCTCTCTCAAGCTCTTGAACTTGAACAAACCACCAAGGAATCTCTTGAGGAGACTTTTGCTCTAGAATTATCTAGAGTGAAGGAATCTCATGATAGAGCTCTTGAGGTGGCCAATGTTTTTGAAACTAAAAATTCTAAGCTTGAAGTTGCTCATGCTAGACTCCTTGAGGATTTTGAGCACCTAGAAAATGGCTCAAGGGTCATCAAGGGTGAGCTCATCAAACTCACCGAGTCTCATGAACAACTTAAAGCCTCATATTCAAAAGATCTTGTAAAGTTGCCTTCTCCTCTTGCTATTATTGATGATGCTTGTGCTACTAACTCTATTACATGTGAAGCATCCATTTTGAAGGAGAATGTTGAGCTACGGGCTCAACTTGAGTTGCTATCTAGCAATTATGGGAAATTGGAAGAAAGCCATGAAAAGCTCTCAAGCTCTCATGATGATCTTCTAGTATCCCATAATGTGCTAAAGATAGCTCATGAGGCCATGCTTGCTAAGGTAACATCTAGTGAGCCTCATGTGGATACTAGCACTACTTCTAGTCAGAATGCTATATTGCCATGTGCTAGTCCTTGTAATTCATCTACTCGTAATGTTGGTACATCTTGTGATGAATTGCTTTCCTTGCCTTGTTGCTCTAAAGATGAAGCTTATACTTCCTCTAGTACTTGTGTTGAGACTAACCATGTAGAGGAAATCAAAGAGCTCAAGGCCCAAGTAACCTCTTTGAAGAAAGACTTGGAAAAGAGTCATGAAGGGAAATTTACACTCAACAACATCTTGAGCGTGCAAAAATCCCCCAATGACAAAGGTGGACTTGGATTCAACTCCAATAAGAAGAAGAAGTCCAAGAGCAAGAAGAAGAAGGGCCAAAAACAAGTCAAGAATTCGGCCAAGATCATTTGCTTCAAGTGCAAACTTGAAGGGCATCATTTTAGATCTTGCCCATTGAATAAGAAGGCCATTAGTGACAAGCAACGAGGGAAGCGGCCACAAGTTCAATCTCATGCTCAACCACAAGTTGAAGAAAGGCCTCTTCCCAAGAAAAATCAAGCTAATGCTTCTCAAGTTGAGAAATCAAGTGAGAAGAAAGTGAAGAGTAGACGTTGCTACCTATGTCGTGAGAAAGGTCACCTCGCTCTTCATGCACTAGTGGTAACTTATCCAACCCAATTATTATTGATGATATCTATTCTCTTGGGAAGGATAAGGTTGGCAATGTGTTTGCCAAATTTTTTGGTACTCAAAGTGGTGTCAAGAAAAGAACCATTTGGGTAGCCAAACCTATTGTGACTAACCTCTTAGGACCCAACTTGGTTGGGAACCAACTAGCTCAAACTTGATCAATAGGTGTTGTTGGAGGGCATTGGAGACTTGGCTACATTATGAAGATTTAAGGGGACTTCATCATTCTTATTGTCTCAAGCCAAGTCAATTGGGTTATCAAGTTTCTATACTAAATCCAATGTGCCTCCTTCCGGTAACTTGTACTTAAATTGTTTACATTGAAAGTTACTTGCCCCTTTGCATGTTTTGGTTTTGTTCCTTGCATGTGGTTGTATATGTTGTGCCTCTAATTTGCTTATCTTGAGTAATCAAGTATGTGTGTGTTGGTTTGCACATCATGTACGTGTGTGTAGTGCGTTGAGCCTTTGTGCATCTTGTTTGTATCTTAGTTGGCTCTTGTGAGAGATTAATGGAATATCCCATTATGGGGGAGTGATGTGCTTTGTGCACCTCACAATCCTATAAATGTGTGTACATGAGTAATACCATCTAGTATTGATATTTCAAGATTATCTAGTCGCTATGTGGTATGTCTTCTCATGAGAAATTCAAATTCTAAATAGTCCATTAATTATCTCTTGTTGGATTCTCTTATTGCCTCTTGTTAAGTTTTTATTGGTATCACATTATGGGGGAGTCAAATGCTATGTGCATATTACAAGCCTAGAAAATGTGTACATTTGAGATATTGTCACCTAGAATTGATACTGTAAATTATCTGTTCTTAGGTGGCATGTTAGCTCTACAAGTTGCAATTTGCTTGTGTTCGGTGTGAAGATGATGTTGGATATCCTTGCTATCTACCAACGAGAATCATTTCCAAATACTTCTTGTCTTTTGACAATTGGTACTCATTTATGTGTGGTAGAAATTATTGATCATCTCTACATTGGCCTTTGCTTTTATTTGCCTTATCTCTTGCCTAGGAATGTATCAACTCCCTTTGTCTTCCATACCACTTGTGGATCTTTTTAATTTCTTGATCTTGTCTAGTGTTTTCTAGATATAGTGAAAGTGGTGATCCCACCTTGTGCATTTTGTATTCAAATGCAAATTCTCTATAATGCACTAGTCTTGGGGGAGCTATCCTATTTTCTATAAAACACTCATCTTGCGCTCCTTATCAAGTGTGTGTTGGTGGAAGGCAAGCCGTTTTCTTTTTGGTACTTTGTGCCATCATGAAACTTTGTAGAGAGCTTGGTTTGTTTGGAACCATCCTCTCTTTTGGGAGTTTGATATCTTTTATTTAGTGTGTATCAACCGATATCTCATTCCTCGATGTATCTATTATGGATATCCTCCAAGTGATGATTTATTCATTTGGTATCTTTTCTTCACTTGGTTTTTCTTTGTCATTTGGTAGGTTTTTGAAAGTCTTGAGCATGCATATAAATTTATGTAGTATTTTTAGCATGCTTTCTTTCTTGGACCCAATATATAGGGGAAACTCCACCAAGTCTCAAATTGGATGAGATGTGCATGAAATTCATTTTCATATCTATATGCACATATTTATGTGGAGGTTGTCCTATGTATTGTTGGTTCTCTAACTCTTTGGTCCCAATGAGTTTGAGTACCATTTTGTTTGTGTTGTTGTTCTAGGAGCAATTGGAGATGCATTGGATGCTCGACTCACTCACAAGGAAGGTGGTGTCATCATGTGCTAATTGGAGTCAAGCTAGGATGATCAATGAACTACTACCTACCTTTAATTGGTATCTACTACATCCTTGCAATGATATCTCGGTAACAAGTATCTCTTCATGCATTCTTTTCTTGCATTCAACCTTGTGTAGGTTGCATCTTAGCATGATTTTCATTCCATCTTGTGATACTTGTTTCCTTTCTCAAAGCATCTCAACGATGATCTCATGTTGCTAGTTGTGATGTCTTTGATGGGTGTGTGGTAGGAATTCATTTATATACTGTAAGACCATATCTAGCCATATGCTATGCTTCCAAGCAAATATCTTATTGGTATATGTGTGACTTCCTTTTGGATATCTTGTCCCTTCATGTTGTAACTATTTTGGGTGTACATCCTTCTTTGTAGATATATATATCACCATGATTTTGTCTACCTAGAACCTTATACACTTGAGAGAAGTTGCATATCTAGATGATATCCTTTCTTTCACGTCCACCTTGTCTTTCTTTTGTTTTTTTCTTTGGTGGCTCCGTGAAAGCTTTTGCCTTGAGTGCGTGTCTTATCTCGTTGCATCTTGATGCACTCTTGTGTGGTGAAGATTATTTTCCTCATGCTTATCTCTACGAGGCTTTTGCCATCTTAATTGGTATCCCTCGTCTTGATGAGGCTTTCATGTTCTATCTTCACCATGGGTTGTAACAAGTGTTTGTTATTTATTTTGCATTTTAGTGTGCTTGTGAACCCTTTTGCTTGGTGTGTGTGGGGAGGACATGTCATGCACCTTGTATCTCCACTATCCGAGACTATGTTGATGCTTAATGCTCATCCGTACATTAGTCTTCTCAAGTGCTTTGCCATGACTCACACACATCATTTTGGTTGAGCCTACTCTTAAGTTGCCTCTTTTATATGTTGCTCAACCATTTGTTTGTTGCAAGTGCTAGGCTTTGTTTCCTACATGCTCACTTGCACTTGTTGTGAGTTTCTATTGATTTTCGGGGAGTGATGATCCTATTTTGTGCACTTGGTATCCTAATGCAAATATTGTAAGGAGTGCACAAATCATGGAGAGCTTCACTAGTGTCTTTAGAACACTCTGTTGCTCTCGTGCACTTGTCATGAGGTTCTATTGATCTTGGGGGAGTGAAGATCCTATTTTGTGCTCGTTGTATCCAATTACAAAACTAAATTGTGCACAAATGATGGGGAGCTTCTCTAGTTTCTCTAGAACACTACTTTGCTCATATCATATTTTATTTCATTCATGTGGCACGTAGGATCATTGGTCTAGTTGGCTCAACTGATATCCGTTGATTGCTTGCTTCAATTGGTATCTTTCGATTGCTTGATTGCTTGTTTCTCTCTTTGTTATGTCTTTGTGGCATATCATTCTTTTGCAATCTTTGGGCCTCAATATAGTTTGTCTTCCTCCAAGTATTTACCGTTGGACATGTGTATTGCATTCCACTCTCTTGTTGAGAAATACACAATTTATGGAGGAACACTTTTTATATTGGCCTTCTAATCTTTTCACCCATTTTGGCAATCGATGCCAATGGGGGAGGAGTTTCAGAGAGTTTTGTTCCTAAGCATTTGCATCCCATTCTCATGCATCATTGGTTGTTGGATTGCATGGTGATGCATAATTCCTTGTAGAAACTCTCTTAAAAGTGATTTTCATCAAACACCAAAATGGGGGAGATTGAAAGAACATGCTGTGCCCCCATGTTTGGTTTTGGTAATTGATGACAATCTCTATGGACTAATGGCTGCCTTGTGTTATATTTGAAGGTTTTGTCCATAGGCTTTTCTTGGAGTACATGTGTTGGTTTCAAGGAGAGTTTGTGTTGACCAAGGTGCTATTAAGGAATTATCCAAAGATTGGTCATGTGAGAGTTGAGCTTATTGCAAGCTTGTCTTGAAAAATAAGATTGTGTGATCATTCATGCTTATCTTCAAGACATCATCCAAATGAAGAGAGTTGGAAAGAGTCAAGGTTGATCAAGACTAAGTCAAGAGTGAATCAAGTTGATCAACGCACAAAGCTTAGAAGATGTATCAAGAGGGATCAAGTGATCCCATGGTATGGTAAGCATTGTCCATTGCACTTTGTGTACTAACCCATGGTCTATGTGAGAGTTCTATGTGGGGTTAGGTACGTGTCCATGGGCTTGCGTCAAGAGGAAGATATCATACAACCCATGGAAAGGATGAGATCAAGTGGTGATCGTCATCAAGATTGCCGTGTGCAAGTTTAGGTGGAGCATCACGAAGATATCAAGTTCTTGAAGCTTTCCATCCATTATGGTGTCAATGAACTTGTGAAGATGTGCCGAAGAGTGGCTCACCCATAGTGGAGTATGGGGGAGCAATCATCTAGTCTCCATTGACCCAACGCAATCAAGAAAGGTGGTCCATCTTAAGGAGGACAAGATCGTCATCATCTAGCTCAAGGGGATCATGTGCAAGGCAAAGGTTTGCCCTTGATAGGTTTTCTATTTTACCGGTCTCATGGTGGTAGTTGGGAGACCGGGTTATAGGATCGTTTGTCGTACTATCAAGGGGGGCTCTCAAGTTGGTAGCTTGATCGTATCATTAGTAGAGAGATCAAACCATTGCATCCTTGCATCATGTTTCTTGGTTCTTGTTTGGTTCTCTTTGTGAGTCTTAGAGCTTATGGTCATCTTGATGACAAGCTTGAGTTCATCGAAAACGGAGTTCACATGCTTCTTCTATTGTGGTTTCGGTGTTGGAGGTTTTACCGGTCTCTTTCGAGGAAGGTTTCTCACCTTTTTCTTATGGGCCTTTTCTCATTTGCTTCTTTTTGTTATTTCTATCAAGATTGTGTTAGCCCTTGTCTCTAGCTTTCCAACAAACTTGGTTTCGTCGAATTCGGAGTCCGTTTGCGGAAGTTGTGGTAGTTTTGGTGTTCTGAAAAGGCTGCAACGGTACTACCATGGACAGGAGCGGATGTAATCTTTTACTACCGCTCTTGGGAGCGGTACTACCGCGGCTACTTCCGTGGCTACTTCCGCTCCAAACCAAAAACTCGACACAAGTCCAGCGGTGGTAGGCACGGATGTATTTTTTAGTACCGCTCGCAAGCAGTAGTACCGCTACCCTTAGCAGTAGTACCGCTACCCCTAGCGGTAGTACCGTGAGGTCAAGCGGTACTACTGCTCCGACGGTTCTTCTGGCTTTTCTGCCTCCTCGCTGTTGTGTTTCAAAGGGCTACTACCGCCCTAGCGGTAGTACCGCTCGGTGCGGGCTGTGAGCATAACGGTTGGAGTTTTTCCCACCTATAAAAGGGGGGTCTTCTTCCCCAATGAACCTTATCTCTTGAGCTCGTGTTCGTCCCCCATTGGTGACCTTCGAGCTTGCTAACTCTCAATCCCTCCATGGATTCTTGCTAGTTTTTGAGGGAAAAGAGAGAGGAGATCTAGATCCACATTTCCACCAATCACTTTCTCCTCTATGTGAGGGGAACCCCTTGGATCTAGTTCTTGGAGTTCTTGGTGTTCTCCTTCTTGTTCTTCCTCTCATTTTCCTCCATAGTATTAGTTGCTTCGGTGGGATTTGAGAGAGAAGGACTTGGGCACTCCGTGTGCCCTTGCCATTGCATTTGGTGCATCGGTTTGAGTTCTCCACGGTGATACGTGGAAGTTACAAGTTGAGAAGCTTATTACTCTTGGGTGCTTGGTACCCTTGAGCTTCTTCCTCTTGGGTGCTTGGGCGCCCTGGACGGTTGGTGGTGTTTGGAGCTCAATCATTGTGGTGTAAAGCTCCGGGCAAGCGTCGGGGTCTCCAATTAGGTTGTGGAGATCGCCCCGAGCAATTTGACGGGTTTTGGTGACCGCCCCCAAGGGTTGCCAAAGTGTATGGGTTCGGTGACCGCCCCCAAGGATTGCCATTTGTACGGGTTCGGTGACCGCCCTCAAGGGTCCCTTAGTGGAATCACGGCATCTTGCATTGTGCAAGGGCGTGAGGAGATTACGGTGGCCCTAGTGGCTTCTTGGGGAGCATTGTGCCTCCACACCGCTCCAAACGGAGATTAGCATCCGCAAGGGTGTGAACTTCGGGATACATCGTCGTCTCCGCGTGCCTCGGTTATCTCTTACCCGAGCTCTTTACTTATGCACTTTACTTTGTGATAGCCATATTGTTTCTTGTCATATATCTTGCTATCACCTAGTAGTTTATCTTGCTTAGCATAAGTTGTTGGTGCACATAGGTGAGCCTAGTTGTTGTAGGTTTTGTGCTTGACAAATTAACCGCTAGGTTTATTCCGCATTTGTTCAAGCCTAAACCGTAATTATTTTAAAGCGCCTATTCACCCCCCTCTAGGTGACATCCTCGATCTTTCAACATACATTAACAAAGAGAAGCACTTTCTTTATCTACATTGGAAATGAAATGATAGAGAGGACACTCGCTCTATTTTAACTGTATTATTACTTCATTTTATCAGTGACACTAGGGTCGAGCAGGTGGCAAACAAGGTGTACCGTGCGTCGCAAGGATGAAGGTCGGGGGTGCTTAGACTGGGATGCTGAAGCTGGCTCTTTCAGTCCCTATCTTCCCCCTCATGTTTCTGTGGTAGCATTTGGGTTGTAATCCAAACTTGGTCGAGCTGGTGCTGCGTCCCCCTACCTGCCTAGCTTATGTGGCGAACTTGTCTCCTGCTAGTACTCAGTCCGTTCTAGTAGTAGTTGCATAACTCCCCGTTTACACCGAGATGTTGTCGATAATGGTTCTCTATGGTTGGGTTTCTTTAATGAAATCGGAGGGAACCCCCTCTTTCGATATATAAAAAAAAACAGTGGCACTAGCGGTGCCAAAACATTGCCTCAAATTAATAGTGCCACTAGATTAAGGTGCAAAATAATAACATTACTACTTTATCATGGCAGTGCCAAAACAGTAGCACAAGAGCAGGATCAACATGCAGGATCTTTGGCAAACGGTCAGACCAAAAAGGAACATACCTCGTGATGGGAACCATATCTGCAGTCAACGCCATCGTAGAAGGGATGACACCAGTCACCAACATGGATGATTCAATTCATGGGACCTTTTGGTGCAGTTCACCTAAAATGAAGCAATGTCCCATGAGCTAGCAGCTTCTTCTTCTTCTTTTTTTAAGAAAAGGGCTCCAGCCCCGGTTCCATTTCCATCAGAAAACGAAACCCACAGAGCTTCTTCTTCATTAGTTGCAATAAAATTGAGCAACATCAAGGTTGGTCGTGAAGCTCCTGGAGAGTAGGCGGACCAGGACAGTTGCATCTCTAAGGAAAAGAAGCAACTTATCTTAATGGGAAATTTAGCAGGACATGAAAAAAAGTGCCATTGATTCATATTACTGGAGGCATTACATTGAAAACGACATTGGTTTAACGTGTCCTTACTTTTAACAGTGCGACTGCTACATTTTACCAGTGGCATTACATAAGAGCGGCTTGGGGCAACAACCATCGGAAGAGGATATCTGGGTTGGTCCCATTTTTGTTCGGTATATAGCCACCTTATACTGTGTGAGGCTAGCAAATCTAGTGCTGGACTTACTCTATTGACTTGTCCCCCAGTCCCCACTTTCTTTCCTTTTTCAACCAATAGATCGGGTTTATATTGAGTTTGTACTGCGTTCCCTTTATTTCCCTATTAGACCCAGAGACCAGTTGGATAGCCAGTCTCTGCTACTTTTCGCCCCCATTATTTCCTCTTTCGACCAAGTCCTAGATTCAGGTAACAAAGCTTCCCCCACCCACCCCCTTTCTTCCTTGTTTGAACCAAGTACTACTAGATTCGAGTGCATGAACTAGTTTTACCTCTTAACAGTAAAAAATTAGGTGGTTTTCGAACAGCCGATCGATCCTATCTACACGAGGGGGCTTGAGAAATAGTAAAAGATACAAATGCAGCGACGTCAGGAGCTCGGGAAGTAGAGCAAGGTCGGTTTCGAAGGAAGTTATACCTGAGGGTCGCCGGGATGTCGCTAGGTAGGCGGCGGGAGGCTGGATCTGCCCACACTACGGCAGCGAGGAAGAAGGGGTGGGAGGCCCTCCCTCGCCAGCGATGCTTGGGAGAGAACGGCAAGGCACGCTGATCGGGACGCGCCGGCAGTGGGTAAGAGCCGTCGCCGAGGATGACCACGTGAACGTTGCACCTTCTCACCTTCCCCGGCGGAGAGGATCCGGCTGGATCTGTGACCAGCGGTGAGTAGAGAGAGAGAGTGTGTGGCCACCGCTGTCGTGTTTAGATCTGGAGAGGACGAGACAGTGTGAAGAGAGCAACACTAGCAAGCAAGCGCGGAGGCTCCTGCCTATATAGTGGAGTACTAGTTTTCTTTTGTCTACCGGCCGGAGCCGGCTTGACCTCGGCAATGACTGTCGAGAAGTCTTCATGCACGTGCCCCGGAGGCGCAGTTGTCGTCATTTTGATCTGAAGCACCGGATTATAACATATAACACGAAAAAATGCCACATGACAAGAAATCATAACCTCACTGCCCAAAGGAGACAAGATGAATCCCGACGGACAAACTAGACGAGGATCAAAGCTCAAATTAAAGATAAACTCGTAGAAGAGGGGTCCGTCGATAGATGTCCTAATTAACATAGCCGGCTTGACATAGATGGCAGCCGAGTAGTCTTCGTGCATGTGCCCCCAATGACTAGCCTAACTCAGTTGTCGCTGTTTAACCCTCGCAGTGATCCGAAGCACATGACACCTAATTTTGCGAGATGACAAGAAACCATTTTTTAGATTTCTCACCAGAACTACAGCCCTGTACAACACAGCCTGCACGATATGTAGACGATAGCCAATCCAGGTGTGTCTGCTGGAGTCTGGTCACATGCATGGACGAACTGATCTTCCGTGTCTTGCACGGATCGTCCAAGTACCAACATATGTACTCCTACAACACTTCTCTAGTAGTATTATCGCTCGTCTCTCTCTTCTATTAACTCACCCGACTTGCGGGGCCGGGGAGTGTGCCTATGGTCGGTTCTCAATTGCGGTCCCACATGTGTGTGCAAACGCAATATGACGCGCGTTCCATTCGGAGAGCGGCGTGCCAGACCGACCGACCGTCTGGGGTGCGACGCGAACGCGACGAGCGTGATGTATACTCCGTACATGTGTACCACCGTTTTCTTGAGGCTTTGCTCCATGGCGCAATCCATGGGTACAAAATTAGTATACTGTACTATTTAAAAGTCGAGGGCGGGGCTTTTCCCGCGCGGTAGGCGGGGCAGTTCCGCCTAGTCGGTTCGACAGAGACGCGAGAAGATGAGGGAGTAGGCTGCTGCAAACATATGGGCTGTGTGATTTGACAGCGAATTACTTCTGGACAGGTGGGGCCCGGTGATTTGACTTGCCATTATCATTTTAACTGCGGTGCGACGACCGGCGTGAGTCTCCCGATTCCTGACCACCTCCATACATGTGCCTCTCCCGATGCTCCACCATGTAGAGGCTGGCTCTTGCTTGAGAGCCACTCCTCCACTTTTTCCTTGCCTCTTTCCCCCACATATGCAAAAATGCCATGTAAAGCGGGCTTATAGCCCACTATTGTACTTGATCCTACAGGTGCTAAGCCTACCACATAGGCATAAAGTCTGATGTGGCAAGTTAATTAAGAAGAGAGAGACTAGTTTGGTGACCCCAGGAAGAAACGGTGATAAGCGCGTGTACCTAGACGAAGCAAACTTAGCAACAAAAAACTAAGCACCTATGCATTGGGGACTTGAGTTGCTAAGCCATTTAATGCCCATAGCACCTCATCTAAGCACCATTTCATTGGAAGAGGTCACTCCTTGGCAAATACGATAAATACTACGAAGAAAGAGATAGAGAGAAGTAAACAAAAAAAATACTCTTATAGCCAACCTTATAGCTAACCTTGTTGTATGAGTGACTAAGTGATGACTATGTATGACATGCCACCATCAGATTGCCTAACGCACCGTGTTAAATCTCTAAGGGCGCGACCGCGTGAGCGAGGCGACGGTCGTGGTAGGCGCGACCATGATACGGCTGCTGGCAGCCCTTGGATCTGAGATCGAACGGTCGCATGCTAAGTTGCTGAAAATTTGCAGAATAACCCTCCAGGATATGATATTCACCCATAGGTCTAGAATCACGCCATGCAACCGTTCGATCTTAGATCCAAGGGCTCTCGGAAGCCCGTATCATGGGAGAATGGAAAGCTTCGTATCACCTGTAATTTTCCCGACGCTTGACATGACATCGAAAGCCATTTAATTGGACGTCGAGTAGACATGACATCTAATTGGGCCCCCATAGTACTGTGCATGAATCCATTTATCCACCAGGCAAGCCACTACCCTGCCATTCGCACGCCCCCCACTCTACATTTTTACAATCGATAAACCGCTCCTAGTTGTCCCGTCCTTTCACCTTACGGCAGTTCCACTAATCCTAACCCTCCTCCCAAATCCATGGCGTCCCAAATCTCCATGATCGGCGGTGAGTACAACGTTAGAACCATCACCGGCGATGAGTTTGACGTCATCTACACCCATTCTCCCACAACGGTGAAAGAATGCCTTGCTCGCTTCAAACGCATGTTCGGAAACTCAAATGATGAGTGGGTCGCTGGGCTAGATGTTGAGTACACCACAGTCCTGGGAAGCGAGAAGAAACTAAAGGAGGTAGAGAAGAAGAAGCCCGCCATGATCCAGGTTTGCGTGCATGACTTATGCTTGGTCTACCACATATGCCATGCCGACGTTGAGTGCGAGGAATTTAAGAAGTTCCTCAAGGGCGACCGAGTCAAATTCGTTACTGTAGACTTTAGGAACGACAAGGAAATCCTGGGTCGGATAGGCCTCATTGTAGGCCAGCCCTTCAATCTCCAGAAGGCAAGCCTGGTGTCCTCCTCTCAGCCTTCAATGCTGACCTTGGCAGCAGCCGTGGTTCATCCTTCGTATGGTAAACTAGAGAAACCTCCGTACACGTTTCATCGTCATACATGGCAGTGGAATGTACTAGATATAGACCACATCCACTACGCTGCAATGGATGGCTACCTTTGTTTCCATATCTACAAGGGTTGGATGAAGAGCAAGAGCCAAGTGTGTGGTTCAAGCAAAGAAGTATCGCCCAAGAGGAAGAGGGACAAGGACGAAGTCGAGGACGTGGACGAGGACTCCGAGTAAGGTGGCAGTGTCGTTGCTCATGGTGGTTCTAATGCAGTGTCTACCGGATTAGTTGCTTAGTTTAATTTCTGGTGTGCTTAGTTTTATTTGAGGGGTGTGTTGTGCTGAGCCCCCAGCAGAACTATGTTATGTTTCTTCTTGTTATATTTCGTACATTTCATCTTTTAGTTGGTATAGTACTACCACTCGTTTCTTGACATTATATACGTACAATATATATGGCCAACATCATATAGCCAGCAGTTTAGTTGTCAAAGAATTTCAGGGTGCTTAGTTTTGTCAAAGAATTCCAGGGTACTTAGTTTTATTTGAGGGGTGTGTTGTGCTGGACACCATTAAATTATCATTGTGAGAATCGGCTTATTTTTGTCATGTAACATGGTCAACGGGTTTGACGTGAAAATAACAATGTCTAATGGCATTTCTGAGCAAACATCTAACTTAACGATGGCATTTTTTAGATATCTAATTGCATTTTTGAGCACGCATCTCACGGATCGATAGCATTTTTTGAGTAGTTGTAACTTCTAATGGCAAAACTGAGTAGTGATACAACTAGTGGCATAAATAATAAGAACCCAAGAATTAAATAGGTATGCTAATTTGTTTATTTCTTTATACCTTTGTGTGCGAAACAATATACGCTGCCTCCCCCCAGATTTTCTTTAAAGGGGCAACATAGAACTATATGAGTGCCCTGTTAAATTTTGGAATTATTCCGGGTTCGTCTGGCCTTTTTTATACATTAATTGAGTTTCTGGTCATTTAATGTGCATAATTCAAATATGAACTACAAGCACATGCTCCTGTGCACCAAAGTTGACTGAAAAATCACATGTGTGTCCTCGGGTGAATTTCTAGGTCCCATGCAAGAAATGGGAATGAAATTCAAACATCTGGGCATCGTGGTTCAGCCGAGAACATTGAGAAGCTTGGTTTTAAAATTCTTGTAAATCCAAAACACGCCTAAAAATCATGAAACTTGGCATGGTGTCATGTCATGGTACTACCATGCTGTGGTAAAAAAATTGCAGAATAGGAACAAGTTTTGGTATAAGCTTTTTGCAAACCGGAGCTTCTCTCAAGAAGGCTCATGGTTCTGAGAGGGAACGTGTCACCTTTGTGTGAATAATTCAAATTTTAAATACAAGCACATGCTCCAGTGCACCAATGCTGGTTGAAAAATCACATGTGTGTCCTCGGGTAAATTTCTAGGTCCCATGCCAGAAATGGGAATGAAATTCAAACATCTGGGCGTCATGGCTCGGCTGGAACTTGGTTTTTTAATTCCTGTAAATCTGAAACACGCATGGAAATATGAAACTTGGCTTGGTGTCATGACATGGCACCAACATGCTATGGTAATTTTGATGTCCGATTTGCGAAGTCGCACACATTAACAATCAACAAAGTCATTTTGGAACAAGTGCTGTCACGTTACAATCGGGAACACAAGTATTATTGAAATCGTGGCCGTTCTATTTACCATTTATGTGCCGCCACGCGTCCCCTTTTTTTATTAGCTAGGAGGTGCCGTGCAGTGTAGCTATTTGAGTACGGGAGGCGTGCGATCAGACCCCTGCGCGTGCTTATCGGGAGGAGAGCCATTTGACTTCCATCTGCCGTCCACTTCTCTCCCAAGGTCTTCATTAATGGCGCCCGAGCCTCTGTTTAATGGTGTGGCAATGTCTCACTCGACTGAGATTTAAGAGAGAGAAAAGAAAATCTGAAAAGAAAAATTTTGCACGGATCCTGATGTAAGATCCGACGGACCTATATAGCATCTACTGCGACTTATAGCAGGACTGATGAATATATATAAGGACGACGAGAGTGGATAATAATTGTCTTACATAATTAGGAAGATAATTAAAAAAGCCACATGCGGCTACGCCCGAAATACACAAGGGCAAAAGAAGAAGGAAGACACATACAATGATCTGGCTCGCTGATCTCTACTTTCTTTACCACATGCTGCAGGTCGCGGAGAATAGTTCTCGCGGCGGGCGATGATCTCTTTCATCAGTTTCATGTCCTTAATACGCTGCTTGGCAGCATCAGCAGATTCCTCCACCAGCCTGTTGTGCTCGATGCGGAGCATGGCATTCTCGTCCATAAGTTTCTTGACGATGACGCCCGTCCTCTGCAACAAGGCAGCGGTCTCCTCCGCCTGCTTCGCCCTTCCGGCGATCTTCTCCCTCAGCAGGTCGCGCTCTTCCCGGAGCTTCGCATTGCCCTCCCCTAGTTGCCGGATGATGCCGGTAGACTCGTCCTGCAACCTCGCCCAGCCGGAGATCTGATCCATCTGGCTATGGACCATCGCACACATGCGCCTGTAAGAGTCCTCGCCTGCCCGCGAGAAATTTTCCCAGGCCGCCGCGGCGCGGCGGGACCTCCGTGCTGCTTCAGCGGCGCGGCGGGACATCTCTGCTGCTTCCGCGGCGTGGCCGGACCAGTCTGCTACATCGACGGCGTGGTGGGACCTCCTTGCTGCTTCGGCGGCGCGGCGGGACCTCGGTGCTGCTACTGCTGCGCGGCTGCTTTCGCGGTGAGGCGGGACATCTCTCGTGCTTCCTCTTCCATGCTCACCTCTCCCTGGTGGAAATCTCTCGACCTAGAACTCACGCTGGCCATGGCTTGATTGACTTGATTGTTTTTTGTGGATGAGGAGTTGAGGAGGAATGTGCAGTCATCTCAGCATAGTAGTATTTATAACCGAGTACTACTAGTATGCTCCTAAGTGGGAAACCATTTAGGTTGTGATCGGTGTGAACAGGTTTGCAATTAAATATAGCATGGTAGTAGTAATTTGGAATGTGACGAGACGCGCTCAAAATTTATTGACGGTTCTAGTTTCGAAGTGCGGCACTATTCCTGGATGGCATAACATCAGCACGTTTTCTCGGCCGTGGTGTAGCATATGCCATGGTACTAGTTCTTTTTCTACTGCTGTGTACGTGCAAAAACTGGCACCGTCGGATACATATCTTACGCTTGGCGTTCGACAGGAATAGCCTCGTGGCGAGCTATAGACTAGTCTTTTTTTCAGATGCATTACACCTATCTCTCGGGACTTCTCGCATGCACCATCACTGCTCCCTAGGTCGATGCCACCCACATACACTTGTACTCTGAGAAGAGGTGCACGCACGCACTCATTCTCTCTCTCACACGCATCTGTAGCTACGAATTGTAGTGTTCTCAACCATCCGATTGGCTCTATCATAGGTTTCACGTTGCTCCTTGGCCTTGAGATTGAGAAGTTTAAAATGCGGAGGCATGGAGGCGCGAGGTTTTGGTTAATGTGCGGGCCGCACACGGCACCAACACGACACGAGCTTCGTCTGCCTGGTGCGCATGCAGTCGGGTGAGTTGTCCAAGTATAGACACAACCAGACCCTCGTTGGTATCCGCGCCTCGACTTTGGCTGGTCATAGTGGAGAGTAGCATAGACTAGTTACTAGTCTATGTTACTAGTACCTTCATAGTGGGTAGTGTCATATAGTATATGCATAATTTGGCGACGAGCGCTCTCTATATGTACCACCTTTTTTCTTTAATTACATCTTGTTAGTTTTGCTCCATGGCGCAATCCATCGATACTACTACTGTACAAATGTATACATTTTTTAAAAGGCTAGAGGGCGGGGCAGTCTAGCTTGGTCCTTTTCACAAGAGGCGAGGGCCTTTGTGATTTGACGGCTCATTACTGCTGGAAGGCGGGGCCTTGTGATTTGACTGCTCGTATAAATGTGCAGACGACCTGAGGAGGAGCAAAGAACCGTGCGGTATACTCAAGTTTTCCACTGGAGTACGATGGAGGAGCACGAAACACGGCAGTCCAGTGCCATATCCTCTACTCTCTACTCTTATTATATATTACTAGCAAGAGGCATTGTTCTATTGGCGATAAAGAATGATCTAATTTGCTAGTCATCTCATTTTTAGCATTGTTCTATTCATGCCTCACAGAGAAGGTGACACGTGCGGCGAAACACCTGAAGCAAAATAAGAAACACATGAGCAAAAGAAGAAGGAGGATTATCACCCCCAAAAAAGAAGGAAGACGCACACACAAGTCTGGGGCACTGCTCTCACTACATGAAGGGTTGCTGGCCGCGGAGTCGTAACTGCTTCTTCATCGCCTCCACGACCTCCATCTCCTTGCGCGTCTCCTCCGCCATCTTCATCATTGTGTCCATGATGCGGGATTTCTCGACGCGAGCCTTCATCATCTGTTCCACGGCCGCATTACGTACCTTCACAGCAGCCGGGTGCTCGATGCAGAGCTTCGCCAACTCCTCCTTCTGTTCCATGACGAGGGCCTGCAATATCTTCATCGAGGAACTACTATTCTCATGCAGCTTCTTCCAGCTGGCGTTCTCCTCCTTCAGCAGGTCGAGCTTGTGGTAGAGCTTCGCCTTGTCCTCCTGAAGTTGCAGGATTTCGCCGGTCGCCTTCTTCTCCGAGGCAATGCTCTTCTTCAGCAGCATCACCAACCCGGCGGTCAACTCCCCCTGCTCATTGAGCTCAGCGGGCATGTCGTCGAGGCTCTCCTTCAGCAGCTCCACCAAGCCGTGGATGAACTCCTTCTGCTTATTGAGGTGCTTATTGAGCTGGTCGGGCATGCCGTCGAGGGATAACGACTCCAGCGCCGCTAGCTCGACATGTTCGCCTCCGCGTCTAGGGTGCTCCTAGGAGCCATCGCCTGCCCGTGAGAGATCTTTCGAGGTCTCTGCGTGGCGGCGAGCCCTCTTTTTTTTCCGCAGCCTTGGTTGCCCCTCCCTTGTTACGAGTAGTTCTCGACCTAGAGCTCTGCACACCGGCCATGGCAAGGACGGACGAAGAAGGAGGAAGGTAGAGTAATTTTCGGTTAGGTAGTTCCCCTTTTTATAACCTAAGTACTAGCACTAGTACTAAAACCTGCATAGTGGGAACACGTTCAGGTTTGGTACGTACTGGTAGGTGTGAGCAGGCTTGCACTTAATTGTAGCACTAGTACTTTCGAATGTGATGGGAACAAGGTAAAGATTAATTGATGGTTTTTGGTTTCGAGGCCCGAAATGGCCCCCGATGAGTTTAGTGGAACATAAATTTCAAGTAGACTACACTGCTCAGATGCGTAAATATTATGTTACTGTCAAAAATTGGCACAAAATACGAAGGAGACAAATGGAAGTACTACTAGCAACCCATGATTTAACTACTCGCATGCACGCAGTGGAGTAGTAATGTCTTTCTTCCGCCCTCACGTCCACTCAATTTGCATGCGCTGTATTAATTGACCATCAATGAAGTGAAGGACTTTACACGCGTCAAATTATCACATCGGGTGGATCTTGGTACAAAATTGCGTCCGCCCGTGTACCCGCGTGTGCGTGCGAGGGAATGAGTGCGTGCGTGGCGTGCGTGCACATCTTCGCTTCGTGCATGTACCGCCAGTGCGGCTCATGGAGGACGAGTACATTCTTCTGGAACCAGCAACACGTCACTGTGATCAATCCACACAAGGATGTCGCGACAATGCCTCCACATGTGCCACGTGGCTTCATGAACTGTAAGAGAGACACTGTGTAGCCTGCCATTGTGTTTTGCACATACTCGAAGTACTAGTAAGGTACACGTGCATTGCACGCGTCAGATTTTGCAACCAAATTATGAATAAATACCACACTGTAGCATGTAAGCTCTGAGTCATATATGCCTGATGTATACCTTCGTTTAATTCTTATAGTTCATCTCATTCAAAATCAATTAGTTTTTATAAAAAACCTAGGGCCTCTTTGATTCGTAGGATTTCCAAAACGCGGGAATAGGAAGAACATGGGATTAGAGTGGAGTGTCGTCTTGAATCCTACATGATGGTACGAGTGTTTGATTGTGCATAGAAAAAACGCAGAATTCTTTCAAAGTGGTTTGAGTGGATGGGATGTTTCCTATGAAATCTAGTGCAAATGAATCATATGGAAAAATTCCTATGGTTTACAATCCTACGAATCAAACAACCAAGATAGGAAAAATTCCTAAGGATTAGAATCCTCCAAAATTCCTTCGAGAATCCTTTGAATCAAAGAAGCCCTAAATCTATTTTATGATTCATGGAATTGTGCGTTGTAAAGCATAAAGTAAAAACAAATAATGGCAATTCAACTAGAAAAAGTTTGGGCAGTTATGATACGGAAGATTCTAAAACAAAGGAGAACCACTGTTGTTTTGAGATTTGTGCATTATGCTTAAGTTCAACCATGGAGTCTGCTAGATTCTACATGTGGCAAAATCCGGTGGGGGCTAGAAGATGGTGCGAGGGGCCGAGTGGAGGGAGACTATGAAGGAGTGCACAACTGCGAGATTGATATTTAGAGAGAGGGGGCGAGTACGTGTGCTATTGCGCGCAGTGGCGGAACCATGAAAAATGTCCCATGAGCTAGGGGGGCAAGCATTGCTAATCCTTTACGAGGAGGGCCAATTCATCAACTTAAACCATTTTTACCAGCAATTGTCTAATGATCACATTCATATTAGCCTCGATATATAGTGATGTTAGGGGGGGGGGCAGGGCCCTTGCTGCCCCTGTCTTCGCCATTGTGCGCGCGTCTGAGAGATGAAGCGGAAGGCATGGATGATGAGAGGGGGGCGTTGGATATATAATTAATGTGGGTGTATTAGCTATATATGTAATCCTATATAGAGAGGTATAGATTGATCGATGTGGACGTGGGAAAGAGGGTGAGACCTCACTAGATATATAGATTGATCGGTTTATGTGGAAAACTATGAAAGACCTAACTATACACACACACACATAGATCATCGATCGTTGCGCATGCACATGAGAGATAAAGAATGCCCGATATGATGGAGAGGGGGATGTGTGTGTGTGTACCTTCATGGGAGACCGACCTGAAGAAAAAGATTGCATGTGTGCGATGGATAATGCCGACTGGTAGTGTGTGTGCATGCATGCACGAGCGAAAGTTAGTGTACAATCATAAAGAGAAGACCAATGTGTGGGTGTAAAAGACTAGGTGAGGTCATAATCAATGTAAAGTTGAATTCAAATATTTGAATAAGAGATCATGATGTTTGAAACCCATGCATGCATGAATATAACGGAGATCTGCGCGGCGTGGTTTGGAAATGAGCATGTTGTAATGTATACACATTGAACAAGGTCAGACTGGTTTGAATTTGAGATACCGATGGCAGACATTGTTTGGCCACATTGCATCCGTGCATGGACACACTATTCTAATTGGAGATGATGGGTGGCTTTCGCATCACATATCTATATCTATACCCATATATATATATTATATTTTTTATATAGTGTGCGGATAACTTTAACTTTGAAAGATGGTCGTTGGATGAGGCCAATCCGATGGTGCAGAGCTGACAAATTTGAGCACTACTGGCCGTTGGATATCATCTAGATTCCACCAGATTTTGCCACATGTACAATCTAGAAGACTCTATGGTTGAACTTAAGCATAATGCACAAACCTCAAAACACAAGCACTTCTTCTTTGTTCTAGAATCTTCCGTATTAGAATTGCCCAAATGTTTTTCTACATGATTTGTTTTTACTTTATGCCTTACAACGCACAATTCCATGAATCTTAAAATAGAATAGCTTTCTTATAAAAACTAGATGATTTTGAATGAAATGAACTATAAGAATTAAACAAACATCTACATCATGCATATATGACTCAAAGCTTACATGCTATAATGTGGTATTTATTCATAATTTGGTTGCCAAATCTCATGCGTGCAATGCACGTGTACCTTACTAGTCTAAATGGTGTCTGTGTGTGTGTTGTGCGTGTTAAACACATTGTACTTAGTATATCATACTAGTCTAAATTGTCTTTTTTTTCTTTTGGGTACACGTTAAGCTTGTTATCCCAAAATTTCAAGCCGCGCCTTGTTATGCCGAAATTTCAAGCTAGCGTCTCTGTCTATCGTGCTGCGAAACTCCCGCCTCTTCAACCCGCGCCTTGTTAGCCCGAAATATTTAAGATATATCTTTGTCTCGTTGTGCTCCGACAACTCCCTCCATCTCAACCCGCGCCTTGCTATTCCAAAATTACAACGCGCGCGAAAACTCCCACCTCCTGTGAAATCCTGACACACGAAATGCCCGTGATACCCCTGAACCGAAAGAACCACCTCAAATCGGTGGGGGTACTTTTGTAACTTACCCCACATTTTGGACAAGCGCGTCCCTAAGCCATGGTTCCCCACTCCCATCCGCCCACCCATTCGTACACCGAGGCCGGGAAAACCCGCGAAGCCCCACACCCTCCTCCGTCCGCCACCCAGCCGGAGCCTCTTCCCCGATGATGTCGTCCACAGCAACACCTCGACGTCCCTCATCCATCGTACCGGATGATGATCTGTCGTTGATCTGGTCGTCCCGCCGGTTCAACCACCCCATCCTCCACCTCCAAGGAGCTGCCCCGACGTTCCCCTCGTCTTTCGCGCCACCTCCATTCCCACACCGCCGTCTTCACCTGCACCACCGGAAGAGCATCAGCATCACCGTTTCCTTGGATGAAGCTGCGGCCTAATCGGCGCCACCAAAGAGGTTGTACACTAATTGCCGCATTTTCTTCTTGATTCGATCTCACGGTGCTGCCGGCGCTCGGTCCCGAGCCGACACGGCGCGGCTCCATCCACCACGGCGTCGCCGGCCACTTCCTCCACAACGTCTCTCCCTCGGCGGCGACGTCCACATCAGTAGGAGCTACTGCTGCTTTAGCTCTCGCTCGCGCTGCTGCTCTGCTCTTGCTCTTGGTCCCTTGCCTGGTCTTCTCTTGCTCTTGCTCGCGCTGCTGCTCTCGCTCTTGCTCTTGCTTGCGATGCTGCTCCGATTTACCTACACTTCAGTCGACTGAATAGACTT